>NW_010287869.1:0-10458 GCF_000700745.2 Antrostomus carolinensis
GAAGAAAAGTCAGAAAACACAGTATTAGTCATATGATTACAACTTGTGAGAGTAGTTTGACTTGGCTAATTCTTCCAGTTCTTCCACTCCCTGAGCAAGTCTCAACTGCCTCTTAATTAAAAAAATTCTAAAAATTCTGTAAGAGGATTCTACATTCAATTGCTGTAACTTTGTTGACTTCCGTACTATTCCCTACCATCCACTGGACAGAATGAATTGGCCCTATTCATTTGTCCACTACTAGGAGTTACAACTATGAGCCAAAATCTCCAGGGGCAGGTTGCCTCTTTTTATTTGCAGAGGTAGAATTTCACAAGACTCAGTGTTAGAACAAATCAGGATCCAAAAGAGAGGGTGCAAGAAAAGCAAAACTTCTAGTGACTGCCAAGGGCGTTTTGCATGAGTAAGAGCTATACAGAATCTCACACAGAGATGGTGCATTGAAATCTCACATATGCTGTACTTTGACACTGTGGTGCACACATAAAAAACTTCAGCCAGAAACTCAAGATTTGAAGTGGGGATTATTCTTCTAAAATTGTTGATCAGCTGCAGTATTCAGAGTCAGTCTCGAGAGCATCTGTCTCAGAGACAACTCCTGCTGCAATCCAGCAGGAATTTTGTCCACAGCAGGACCCCAAGATGCAATTCACATAGGGAAAAACACTAGGTCTACATGCCTTACCTGGTTTTAGAATCCGGTATGCCAGCATTATATTTAGCTTATGTACATCTCTTCAGACTGAGTAAGTATTTCCTTATGCAAAATCTATCATACATATTTTGTTCAAAACAGGTTTTGTTCAAGAGATTATTTTGAATAAAATTTCTAAGATGAGCCACTTTTTACTGCACATGACAGCAGTATGCAGAGATCAACTGCTTTACACTAAACAACACATAGCATATTGCTTTTGCCATTCATCAAACTATAGGTAGGTTAGTGGTGAATTCACCATGAATTCACAAGTCAAAAAATGTTTCAATGAAACTTGGAGTATAATTATTTCCAGATTTAAATAACTGAGAAGGGAGTCTACCAGAAGAAAGCTAGTAAGAGAAATATTAATTCCTTATCTATGGCACCACTAAGGGAAAATCAAAATGCATACAGACAAAAAAAAGGCCGTAAGGAGAAAGCGTGTCAAATATGGTAAATTTTGAAAATCTCAGCATCTCTTTCTAATGACAAATACTAGCATCAATAAAACTTGTGCATCAAAAGTAAGCATTAATGAATGGGCATAATTTTCTTTAAAATGTCCTCAAGTGTCCATTTATCTTCGGAGGTAAGCATCATTACCCTGGCATCTAAAGTTCCCATGGGGGTACCAAGACTTTATATGAGCTCTCATGTTACCATGGGTTTGAGAGTCATCAACTTTTCTTAAATTAATCTCTTTTAATACTTGCTCTAGCTCAACTGCTTAGAAAACAGCTCTAATTTGACTTGTTTCCAGTTCTCAGAGACTGATTTTAGTGTCTTATGGGAATATCAGTATCAGACAACACAAGTAGTCTAAAAGAAAGAAGTGCAGGCAAGTCCACTATAGTTCCTCTCTAGTTCCTGGAGGAACTTGAAGGATTCACTTTATCCTGAGACAGACAGACCCATTTCTCTCCACTGAAAAAGCACAGTAACAAACTTAGACCCAGTACCAACCTTTTATATGGTGAAAGTTGGATGAAAACAACCCAGGTACTGTAAGTGAATTCCCAGAGATGCTGAGATCACACAGCTCCCACTAACTACATTTCACACGTGGTTCCTCCTCTGTGAGTAGTTCCCATTATTTTACTATGCAATTTGTGAAATGTGAAGTTTTAGTTACAGCCCCCTCCCTGGAAGTGTTCAAGGCCAGGCTGGATGAGGCTTTGAGCAACCTGGTCTAGTGGAAGGTGTCCCTGCTCATTGCAGGGGGGTTGGAACTAGATGATCTTTAAGGTCCCTTCCAACCCAAACTGTTCTATTTGGAAATCTCCGTTTTCACTTAAGGAAAGAAAAAAAAATCAAGTTTCCAGTTGCTGCAGCTGCAGGAAAAAAAAATAAATAAAAAAAAACCCCTAAAACAACCCAATGCCAGAAGGCACTGGACTCTTTTAAAACTTTGTGACTTTAGCAAAGCCAGTCTTAAGGTTTCCGGAAACTTAAGAAATTATTTTTTGATAACTCAAGCTGACAGTTCTGGCACAATTCACCTTTTATTATGAAGCCAAATGTATGTAAACCCCAAATATCAGACATCTCAATTCAGAGGTGATGTATTTCATCTGCCTTTTTAAATGTTAAACTGTTACATTATCTGTTATGTGAAGAAATATCCTTAAAATAAGAAAACCTTCAACATTTTTACTTGTCACTACAAACTCCACTAATTCACAGCTCAGTCATGAGTATTTTCATTGTGGTTTACAGCAATGCTAAATCTGAACTCTAAAACTCAAGTGAAGCCTCAAATGATCACAAGATTAAAATAAATAATGCTTAGGATTATCCTCTTTATACTTCCAGTTTCTAAGCTTTGAGATACCTTTTGATTATTATATTCCCTTTTTCCTCTGAAACTAGAAGAAGTAAAAATTTACTTTTTGTCTCCTTTTTCTCTTGCTCTTAAATGAAAGCCAGGATTGTCACTCAGGCACACAAATTCAGGATGAAAGTTTTAAAAATTTTTTTCTCTATCTGTGATAAAATAACAAATCTCTGTCTTGTCTCGCAGTATTCTGTGCCAGCCTCTATCCTACTTCAGTCCTGCTAGACAAGCCCTGGCTGTTTGCCATCTGTTTGATAGCACCTATACTATCAATACTGGCTTTCTAAATCAGAGTAAGTGTTAGCGCTCTGCCATTGTAGTCCTTACATAAATAGTCCTCCTGACTTTAAGTAGAATATCCATGTAACTGCTGCAAGATCAGACTCTTGAAGACATTTACCAAAAAGACCGAATTCAAGGTACCACCTTGCACCTGCTGTCTATTTCCCTTAACTTTCTTAAACATTTACACCTCTGTTAGCAAGAATCTGCATTAACCAGTCTCATAGTCATTAGTGCTAAAAAAGAGAAGGAAGTTACCCTTACAGTGGGCTCTTGTAGCCAAAGACGGATAAGGGTTGCGAGAGTGTAGTACATCACCAGCAGTAAGATTGGATTAGCGTGGTGATACCAATGTAACTCTTGATTTTTGATGATCATCCAAGTGCTTGAGCAGTTTGTCTGAGTAAGAGAAGTCACACCAAACAACCTGTGGATATAAAAACCCAACAGTTAGCAAACAAACACCAAATTTTACAATGTTTAAGAATTTTTTTCAGTAATTTTTGCTTACCAATAATATTGATTGCTCTGTTCAAAAACAGTATTTGCCATCTTATTTGAAATGTGATTTTCATTCTACAATATTTAGTGAAAGGGAATGGTTTTTGCACTTGGTTTTCAACATAAAAAATGGGAGTATAATACTATTATATCTGCCATGTCCAATGTGAAAACTTTAAATGACCTGTGCCCTGTAGGTCTAGAGCTACAAAAAAGGGGAGAGAAAATTTGTCTACAAGGCCATTTGGCAAATCACAGCCATATGACATTTCAGAGTGATTTAGTAAACTGACATACAATACCATTCCACTGACTCTGCCAGGACAGAGCTGTGAAGCACATCTCCTCAGCATATTGAACAGCTTACTGATTATTTTTTTTTAAAAGCTAATACTATTAATAATTTGGTATCTAATTATGAAAATACTTAGAAACATATAGAGCTCCACTGAATTCATAGCTTTTGTGAACAGACAAGGAAAAATATTCAGAAAGGCAATCATTCTGGATGACCAAATCATTAAGGAAAAAAAAAGAAGAAAATTTAATTCCATAATTAGTATTAATGTAGTTACAACATTAATATCAATGCTATGAGATATTTGACTATTTCTGGAAAAACTGGGATCTCACAATACTTCTATCAAGAAAGAAAGTTATGTTGGAAAAAACACTTCAGAATAAAAAAAAAAAATCCTCAACAATTTAAATTTAAGATAAGATGTTAGATGTTTTGTAGATGCGTTAGATACTGAAACAAAACCAGTAGGAAGTCAAAATTAATCTGGTCCTTTCAGTGTAAAATATTTTGCAGAGTTCCAAAGACAGTGCATAGACTCACCAGTAGTGTATGTTGGTATTAATTCTAAACAGTTCTATTTTATTGATAAAACTTTGTCTTCTACAGTGTGTATGAAAGTTTTCAGTTTTTACAAGAAACAGATTTGATTCTAGAAGAAGTTTAAGGAAAACTATTTTTTTTTAATTAAAAAAACCAACCTGAAACTATTGATTAAAAGAGTAAACCAAATAATACACTAAAAAAACAGTTTTTCTGCTGGGGTATTTAATCGTAAATAGTAAATGTCTAAAAGATTACTTCTTCCTTTACCTAGTAAGATCCAATATGAAAGGGTGAATGAATACAAAGAATGATATTCAACAGAGGTGTACTGCCTGAAGTCTTCCCTTTGGATGCTATAGAGTGAAAAGAATATAAAAAAAGGAGAGGTTATACCTGTTCATTTACTGGGGGTTTGTGGCATGGGTATACCATTAACTGCCAGAAACAGAGCTCTATAGAATTTTATTAAACAATTTATCAGCACTCACTTTTTGTTCTTATTGTCAACATAAGCCAAAGGCTATAAACTTTAAGACTTTTCAGATCTTTTGGGTGGATCCAAGGTTGGGGAAAAAAAAAAAAAAAGATTCTGCATACAAAATAAATTGTTGTAACTTAAAGGAGCTGACAGAGCTCTGTTTGGAGTTGACCCAGATTCAAACTTCTGTAGCATCCAAGCACATTCAGGGCTGGTATTACAGTTTGGCTCCATCTGACTGAAATTCATGCTGGATTGTATTCTGTTCATTTCTGTCAGCACAAAGGAACATCTTGTTTTGTCTGCTTTCCACTCTGCCAGCTGACTTGTAATTTTTGCCCTTCAATGATCAGGGCTATTGAATTCCTATTAGTTTTATCTGCTACCTCTATTTTGCAACACATCCCTCCATCTTTGGTTCATTTTAAGTGTTTCTGTGTAAGCACAGTATGAATCGCCCTATTTTTGCTTCACAAATGTATCAGAATCAGAGTGAAAGCCAATTTTTACTGAAGTAAGAAGTCTTTCCATTGACTGTGATTAATATTTCCTACAGAAATTAGAGAAAGACCAGTTTCTGAAGGTCCTTGGACCCTTCTGCCAAACAGACTTGATCTTCCTATCACATATTCCATTCCTACAGTACTTAGCATTATATACTATGAAGTCTCAAAAACTTGTGTTTTACTTTGATGTCCGCTGAATAACCATTCCACATAATCCTACCAGTTAGGAAATTCTGTTATGTTTCAGTTAAATCCTCATTCTCTAGTTTCATTTGCTCGCTTCAAATTATCCTTATATTATACAATTGGACTTAATTCTCCTCCCTTCTGGTCCTGCTTTCACCAAATATACCTAAGTTACAACGCACCTCTTCCCTCTTAGTTGCCACCTGGCCAGCCATGTATTTATTTAACCCATTTCATTCTGTCTCATAAATCATGACTGTAGAGGAACTGCTCCTCATTACTGAATTCTCTTTGGTTTTTGGGATTTGTTAGTCACAAAGGTACTCAACACAACATTCCCCATCTATCAAAATCAAAATCCACTGATGTCTTGGGAATGCTAATTCTGTCCGTTCTGGCCTGCAATAAGGCTACAAGTTGCTACTTATTCAATATTTATGTTTCATCATTATCTTCAAAAGAGAACTGCTGGTGTGGAACATTTTTCAGAGATACAGAGACATCTTCCCTTATTCAAGGCTTTTAAATACATAAGTATGACTGACATAAAATGTATAAGCATTTGCAGCAAGCAATGTATCTTAGGGCATTATTTAGTTCTGCATTCTTCAAGATGTCATTACATCAAGTATTGATCACAATCAGCTACGTTTGTGGCCAACTCTGATCCTGGTGTGACTTTGTCTTAGACAACACACATGTATACCATCAGTAAAATCTGAATGAGTCCTAAGTGAGGGAAACCAGGGATGCCAAATGAGACAAGCGTATGCATGTCTGGATATAGAAGACATGTAAAACAAATATCAAGCAACCACTTACTAATGTAAATACTTTGCTTTTCAAAAGACTGCATGCAACGTCAAAAACAACTGGAGGTTTACAAGATGTAATAAATTAATCTTTCTATTCTTGCAAAGAAGAAAAATTCCGTTTTTCAAAATCCTCATCAGTTATCCTGTTTTTTAGCTGGAACAGAGCTGGGTTTCTTTTCAGTAGCTAGCATAGTGCTGTGTTTTGCTTTCAGCCTGGGATTTATTATGAGGGAAACACTGATAACATACCAATGTTTTCATTTTTGTCACTGGAAGTGAAGGACTTCATGTTCTGTTAGTCTACAAGCATAAGATCAAAGGGGGTGAGGAATATTTACATTAATAAGCTAAATTGGCATTTGGAGATGCCAATGGGATATTCAATATCGTATCTCATCATGTCCAGTACATTAGTGAGGGTCTCTTCCTCTTTTAGCTCTCTCTGGCTTTCACTCGGGCTCTCGCTCTTCTGGGACTGCAGTTTTGGTTTGGGATTGTCTCTCCTTCGGGATCGTTATCTGGGAACGGGCCGGGCTTGGTTGGCAGGTGGTGAGCAGTCACACTGTGTATCACTCATCTGCGTATTTTGTTACTGTCATCGTTATCACTACTATTTTAATATTAGTATTATTCATTTTTTTCTTTTATTTCCATTATTAAATTGTTCTTATCTCAACCTACGAGTCTTCTTTGCCCCGCAATCCTCTCCCCTATCCCTTGAGGGTGGGAGGGGAAGTGGGCGAACGGCTGTGTTTGCTGCTAGCCAAGGGCTAGCCCAGTGAAACTAACACAGTCATTTTGGCACCCATTCTTAAAAATGCATTTTATTAAAAAAAAAAAAAAAGTACAGTAGAAATAATTTGGAAAATTTTAGAAATTATAAAGGGCCAAGAGGAACTTGAATGTCTGACTGAGGAATGCTCCAAAATAACACAGTGAAAAAGAGTTCTTGAAATAAAAGTGGTCTAGTTCCTATTCTGTAAGCTTTTTTTTCCAGCAAAGCTTCCTACTTTATCTGTGAATCATCCTTCTGGCAGATGTATTTTCATCTTTTGTGACTCCCTGACAAAGCTATAAGCTATGACCATAAAAACCCTCACTTTTTATATCAGTCTGGCATTAAAAATCAGAAAAGCAATTTCAATTTTAATTGAAAACAGAAAAACAAATTCCTTTTGCACCCACAGATATTTGACCTAAGAAGCTGCCACATGTTTTATTACTGCATTATGTACACTGCTAAAACTTCTCCAGCATACATTATTTAACTATTACATTAATTATAGTATCAGAATTTGTATTAGTAATTAGTCATGGTATTAAATATGAACAAAAACTATTACATAAACAAAAAAATTAAATCTATGTCTCATATACAGAATTATCAAATACAGTAATTACAGATCTGTTAGGTCTGAATTTTGCCCACACTAAAAATTATCTGGAACATTTTTCTTAGTAAAAATATATTTGTCAGTTCAGATCCTGCATGTTTTAGGAGTTGATTTCAGACCAGGATTTGTCTCATAATTTCCAGGGCCAGGAGGGAAGTAATAATTCTGACTTCCTGCACAACATAGGACGTGCAATAATTCTTGTATTGAACAAATAACTTGTCCTTGAACTACAGTTTATAGTTTAGAAAGGCATCCAATCTTCATTTCAAATGATAGCAAATCTTCTACCACCTTATTATTTTCTACTGCATTTAGTTTCTATCATAGTTTTGTCTAGATGAGCTTTTCAGTTGCTGCATCTTCCTACAACTCTGTGTACTACTTTACATACTACTTTTCACTATACAGCAGAGCAGGAGTCATTTTCCTGTATCTTCTCTGAGCTTCACAATTTATATCATCAACCTCATCCAATGATCCAGAACAAGTATCTACAGTCCACCTCCACCACACTGCACAACTTTCCTCTCTTTGTACAGTCTAGGTGGAGAGAGGAGAAGAGTCCCACTATATGACAGGCTTTGGAGGCAGAGAAAGAAATCCTGACTTCATGACTACCAATATTCAACAAAACCATTTGGAGACTTAGAAAATCCAATTTAAATGTAAGCTAACTTAATACCCTAGGGTTTTTCTTTAACTTGTCTGAAAGAACTTGGGGTGAGATTCAGACTGAGTTTGAGAGCTGTTTCATTTGTTTGGACTGGGAACTAAAACTACGTAATAATGTCACTATAGTGACAGAAGCAATCGCCTTGCATACAGCACTTACTAATATGCATCCAAATACATTAATATAACAAAAATATTCATGTTTTCTGCAGAAGCCTTCAAGGTATTAACTTAGAATGTTTTACAGACTCACTTCTGACTCACTAAGTGGAAGTAAAAGTCATACAACAGCTTTTCTCCTGAGTCTGACCTAACTCCTGACAATGTGCAAACCACACATAAAAAATTCATTCAGTGCTTTCGATCAAAGAGGACATGAAATGATTCACAGTGGCAGGAAAATGTCTCTTATCATGTCCTATTGATTACACTTCCTCTGAAGGGTCTAAGACTGCAGTGGGCTCTCAGTCTCACCAGAAGTTGCTCACTGGACTAACACACAAAGTTTTGTGGAACATTATGATGTTTTATAATTTCCAAGACTTTTTTAGGGCTATTTCAAGCATTCTTCATCCAAATATTCCTGTTGCATGTAACATTTGCTCTTTATCCACAATAAACTGGATGTGCATTACAAATACGGACTGATTTAAGCCAGTAAGATTATTTCACAGGACTTGCTTCCTGTTTCAGGAAAAGATTTACCATAGACTAATAAAATGAAATAAAACAATGATGCAAGTCTGCATCTCCTTGACATGGTAGCAGACCGGAAATTAAATCCAGAACAAGGCAATGAAGATTACAGTTTGAAGAAAATGTCTGCATCAAGCCATTTCAGCAGCTACATTTCCTGATTCATTATTTATGTTTACAGGAAATTTTTGCTGTGGCCAGTACATACTGGATGGCTATTCACAGCAATGGCATCGGAGACAGTGCAGACAGAGACAAATCAGCTTGGATTTGGGGAATCCGTCTTTGTAGAATTTCTGAATTTCTGTGGGATTTTATGAACTGTCTGAATCTTTATGTCATCTGGATATCTTTTGTTGCATACTTATTTCACTCTCCTCACATGGAAGGAAAGGGGAGTGGTGCCTGCATGTCTGGGGTAGGAAAATGGACTACCAAGACTGACTGACATTTGAATAGAGGAGCCCCATAATGGAGATCATAAAAGGGGCCAAACGAGAAGAAAATAAAAGGGAAGAAAGAGAAGAGGAAAAAGAAGAAGAGAGGCGGGGGAGAGAGCAGGAAAAAGAGCAACAATATATTTACAAAAAGATAAATTGAATAACAGTAAAGCCCCAGAAACTGGGAAAAAATGTAGCCTTTTTTTATGGGAGGGGTGGTGGGGTGGTGGTGTTAGAAATTTTCTTTTTCTGGGGGAAAGAGGGCTGACGTACAGGGAGAAAAGGCAAAACTTCATGTTTCATAGGCCAAGCCCCAAAGATCAAGATTCACAAAGACTATTTGAAATACTGAAAGGTCTATGTCCCAAACTCCATAAGCAATGCTTGAAGAGTGAACCTTCTTTCAAACATTTTCTTAAAGGAGGTATATGTTCTTATCAAATTGGAAAATGCCCTGGGGAGAAGAGCGGGAAGAAGAGGGGAGAGAAATGGAAAGAGTTAAAAAACAAATTAGCAAAAATAAAATATAATTTCTGCACTGTCCTCATAAAATTTAGGAGTCCTCTGTTCACACAAGCCACCCTGATGAGTTTTCTGTAGCTGGATGGTAGAGCTACACACAAGTCATGATTCATAAAATTATATTTGTAAAGTCTCTTCTAAGGGAATCCTTTGAGTTATCTCAGTTCCCCCTTTTGGCTATATGCCCAAATACATGCTGTTGGAAAGGACTTAGCCAGTTCCTACAGTACCTCCAGGCCCATCCTTGCCTTCCAGAAGGTTATTACTCTCTAGGATACAGGCTGGAAATTCAGACGACACTGGGGCTAATGCTCCAGGGTTCACTGAGCTGACACAACCTTTTTTCAGAAATAGCAGAGCACAGGGGGGAAAAAGGTGGGAAAGTTGTCTGTAGTACATTACATGTCCCAAAGAATTAGGGTTAAGATGAGCAGGAGGCATTTGGCTTCACATGGCTTTCTAAGGGGAAAAAAAAAAGAATGAATGAGACAATTGGCATTTGTCTTTCCAAATCACGTTATTTATAAGATTCCACAGAGAAGGAGCTGATCCTTCATGCCTTCTCCTCAGCTCAGCAGGACAACC
>NW_010287869.1:10495-25291 GCF_000700745.2 Antrostomus carolinensis
CTGGACTAAAGTTATTAAATTTATCCATTTTGTAGTGATACAAGCTTTAAAAATTGTTACTAGTACTTTTAGTGCTTAAAAACCCTAACACCCTGCCTTGCTTCAGACTTGGATAATTCAGAACTGGCTAAGTGGAACTGTGCCATATTAACAATAACACAAAAATTTGATTGTTTGGGTTGAGAAGTATTATGATAAATTTCAGCTTAATAACTTTTTTGGAAATATCTGAAAGTGTAGACTAACACTGGAAGCCTTTTCTTTCAGAGTGTTGCTATCACAACGCTAGAATACAGGCATACACACAGTGAATATAGGCTTGGTGGGTAAGTAGATCATTCTAACTTTTGTTTTAATGTCATCATATTTCTATAGCTCTTTAACAGATGTCTATGTACTTTTTTTTCTACCAAGTCTTGGTTTCCATAGCTTCTATTGGATCAAAGCTTCTCTGGCAATGACAAAACCAGCCCTGGTATATCTCCCACCCTCTTCTAAACATCAGTGATTTTTCTTTTAAAGGAAAACTAATTTCAAATGCACATCTACTGCATGAGAAACCTCATGAAAAAAAAAAAGTAATTTAAAACTTGTGTGCTAATATCATCCATATAATGAGGACAGAAAGAAATTACGAGCCATTAATCCAGGAAGCTGTAGAGGAGAAAGGATAGCTTTAAGAGCTGTGAATTATATAAAAGCTTACAAAAAATGTAAACACAACACAAATCTTAATTCAGGGAGAACAAAATTACTATATGAGCAGCCGCAATAAAATCACTTTGCTCTCAACTGAATTAACAACTTTAAAACAGGATGTTAAATAGAATCTGCTATATAGCCTGGTTTTTGTTGGGGTTTTTGGGGGGTTTTTTCAAAGTAAGCAGATAATGGAATTTTCTCTGAGACTGTGTGACTGGAAGCTGTTAAGGATTGGACATCCATTAAAAATGACCAAACTTCAGACATTCAAATACTTCATATATATGAAATAAAGCAGATGCCCTGAGGGGAATTTAAGTCTGAACATGAGATTTGTGAGATATATACCACATTTCATCCAGTAATTGAGCTTTGTACAGACTTTCTATTCCAAAAGCTCGTAGTATGCTTTCATTGCCTTAGAGGCAGTAATTCCCCACTGTTATCACTAATAGTGGATGTGTGTCTATTAATCTCTTGTTTACAGAGACAAAACCTATCTTCAAAAGCCTCACATGAAGAAGATTTATCCTATCAGTGAGTTTCCTTTCTGGATCCTTAAACTTTTTCATTACCTGAGACACAGCTCAGCTGTGCTCTGAGTTTTTGATGAGCATTGATGTTGTCCTTGTCTGCATACCAGTGAACTGAAAATCAGTTATTTGCTGTAGACTTTGGGGACCTTTGCCACAGCTTCCAGAGGTGATCATCTGGTGAAGAAACAGGCTGAAGCAGTGACTCCAGTACATTTTACCAGTTCTTTAATCCCAAACAGAGAGCTGAGCACCTGGCAGAGGGAGGACTACCAGACAGGATGGGAAGAAGAAGGTGAAATGGGGATAAAGATGCTGAAGAAATTGCTTTAGGTCCCCTGCCTGATACCTTAGCTGGAGTGCCTCCTTTCAACACGATCCTTCTTCAAAAAAAGGACCAGCAGTGTCACTGCTTTGACAGCAGGAGTCTGGGTCACATGTTAGGTAGATAGTTTGTTCTGTCACTAAAATAAAACTATTGTAAATGCAGCAGGTTTTGTTTGGGGTTTTTTTTCCCAACAGTTTCAGCTACAAACTGCAGGCAACTCAGGGAGCATGGAGGCTGCTGGAGCTGAGGACGAGAGGATGGAGAAAGAAAAGCCCCCCCAGTGGAGGAGGCTGGTTGGCACCAGGCATAGTGGTTTGCCACCCACTCCCCTTCCTCATATACACACACTTTACCTGGGACCGTACAGGGGAACGAAAAGCAACTCATACTGAACAGCATCGCCAAGGGAAGGATGCCACCCAAATCATGGAAACAAAATTTAAAATTTTTAACATCTAGTTGCATATTCTACTCAGAGATGAAAGTAATTAGAAAACAGGTCCAGGTTTCTAAGGAGCTATGTGGAAAGTAGGAGAGGGAAAACCGAAGGAAAGTTCAGAAACATCCATGTGCACAAAGGTTTCCCCTTGCCGGAGGGTGAGCTTGGACACCTCAGCACACAGCAGGAGGCACAGCTTAATGGTGTCTTTCCACGCCAATTAGTAACTGAGGTTATTAGTTTTTCAAAGTGAGTTGGCAGAGCTGCTGAGAGGACAGGAGCCAACACTCTCACCTCAGAAAGTCTCACACAGGCAGAGCAGGGGATGTGAAGGTAGGACAGCCTGCTCCCAAAACTCAAACAGGTAGTGCAGACCATGGATGGTCTTCTTGTCCTAAGCTCACTGCTGGGAGAAGGACGGATCCATTTACACAGCTAGTCCATTGAGTGTAAAGTTTCAGCAGAAATCATTTAAGAAAAGGAGACTGTGCTTAAATAACCCTGGTGAGCATCAGCATTTAGCCAGGTGGTGCTACCTGACCAGAACATGCAAGCAACCCAGCACAACAACTAACCATGCAACTGCCTGCCAGTGTAAGAGATTTACTGTTACCTCTAGAATAACATCTGCAGAAGAACAGAAATGGTTTAAAGTGTAGCTGCACACTCATTTTGACTTTGAGGTAACTTGGTCTGTGATCTAGGAACCTAAGGACACAGACTGCAGCCAAAAACTTTAAGTTTTATTCCAAACTCTGGCTATCTGGGGGGGTTGTGTAATTAATCTAACTTTTCTGTTAGGGAATTTTTCCATTCCTGAAAGTGACCGATTATACTTTTCAGTCACACTGGGACAGTCTGCTAGGTTCAGTGATGCATGCAGAGGATAAAGAGATTTTCCACTTATGCAGCTGGCGGTGAAACGGATTGAAAAAAAAAGCAAGAATGATTAATACTTAAGTTAAGAGATTCTGCAGTAGAAAATATGAGCAAATGAGATACTCTTTTTTAGCAGAGAATGCACTAAGGTAGAAATGCAAGCTATGATTCCCATTTGTTTTTAAGCA
Organism: Antrostomus carolinensis; assembly: GCF_000700745.2. Taxonomy (NCBI): domain Eukaryota; kingdom Metazoa; phylum Chordata; class Aves; order Caprimulgiformes; family Caprimulgidae; genus Antrostomus; species Antrostomus carolinensis. Next base: position 13,565 of record NW_010287869.1, read on the forward strand.
GAAAAAGAGGAGAAAATAGCAATATATGGGAAAGAAGATAAGGGGGATAATGAACAGTAAGGCTTGGGAAATGTGGGGAAAATGCCCAATTAACTAATTTCAAAACTGAAGTTGTATAACATAGCTGATCTAAATTGGTTATAAAGTATACTTGATTCTCTCAGTTTTTATCAGTAAGTCCCCAACTTTAGCTAGATGAACATAAACAAAAGATTAAGCACATCCACTCTGAGTGTTTAGAGAAACTGATGGAGATGGCCTCTTGCACAGACAAAGACTAACTCACCCATACATGCTCAAGTGAGGTTACCCAGGGCTGCCTCTTGTACTACCTGCAAGGAATGTGGGATGTTTCATTTGCCAATGTTTACATACTGAGCTGAAAACACAAAGAACTACATAAGTGCTAAATATTTATCATCACCATTTCTGGGCATGCCAGAGTATGAAAACAAAGGCCGGCAAACAGACCTCAGGAAAACAGTAGAGACAAGCTTGTAATGCCAAGAGAATTTGCTAATTGTAATCCATGTTTCCTAATACCACAAAGCAATAACATTCTGAGTCCAGTAGAAGGGGGAAGGTTGACGCCTGTCCATCCCTTTTCTGTCCTTTTTCTCAGGCCCTTGTTCAATGACCACAGCACACAGATTTGCTTCTTTAAAAAATATGAAAAGAAATTAATCTTCGCAGTCATCCTCTGCATGTCCACTCAGGACAGCCTGTGATGGGCAGGGAATCTATATTCAAGTGTCAGTGTGGGAATCAGATACATGTAAGCACAGTGTGTATGGGGCAGTGGAGTGATCCAGCTCTCCCTGACCATGAGCTTCTGTTAGTGGAGAGGTGTGCCGGTCCTGTGCAAATGGGCTGCCCAAGTGGATGTAAAAGCAAGGAGGCTCTGTTACAAGAGCGATTGCACATCCAGTTCAGTCAAACCAGAATCAGTAGGCAAATGTATCATGGTACATCAGCACTTTTAAAATCTTTGTCACTTCCCTCTGTCCCTCGCACCTCAACATTTCAACACATCCCAAGAAAGAGGAACCTCTGGCTCTGCTTACGGCAACATACAGCTATCTGGGGGCAGGAGACAGAAGGAAGTGGCAATTCACCAACATTATGTCATGTGATGGTGACTGATTTTTATGTTTGCATAAAACTGAGCTTACGCTCAGTTTCCGGAGACAGTGTACACGTTGTCAGGAGCGCCGAGGCTCCCCTGTCCCCACTAACGAGAACCACCTGTGGCCAGGGCCAGCCCTGCCAGGCCACCAGAGAGCTCACCAGTCCTAGGCCACCAGTCATGGGCTTGCTGCTGCAGCAAAACATGGCTCAGAAACTGTTTTTTCCCACATGCAGAAACCAGTTGTTTTAAAAGACCTTAGCATGTCTCTCATCCCTTTCAAGTTTAGGGGAAGACAGAGGGATGTAAATTGCCTGTGGAGCAGTTCCAGTTATGTGAATAAAGTTCTGCCTGCTTTTGGCTGCTTCTGCCAAGGTTAAATTTGGCACTTCATGCAGGGTGCAGTTATAGTGAATGCCAATGGCTCTGCCATGGAGATGGACAGCCACCATGGTGCAGACTGCCAGGGAGGCTGGGAGGGCTGCTCTGCCAGAGAAAATGCTGCAGTTTATTTACTAGTTCATCTGTTGCTTTTTAAAGCTGATTTTTGTGCTGATTTTAAAGTGTAGTATGTAACAAAAAGAGATGGGTATTAACAACCAAGTGAAGACCAGCAAGGGCTACAAATTCTCCCTAGTAAAGCTGGGCAAGTTTACACTGATTTTCCTGTTGTCACCACTGGACTTCCACCAAAACCTGAGCTAACCATTTTAAATCAATGTTGAGTACAATTCTGCTATAAAGTGAGCGCAGCACAGACATTTATTACATGCCCGCTGATGAGTGAATCTCCAAGGAATCCCTCTGAATAAGCACTGAAAGAGGTGAATTCATTTTGGATTAATCTCTGAATGCCTGTGTGGCAGACACTAAGCTGGAAATCTCACAACAGCAATCAGCTTTACAATGTTTCCAAGGCTTTCTCGCTGCAACTGACTGGGAACTCCACCATTAATTCTCCTATCATATTTGAATATTCCAGACAGCGCTATCAGAATGGTTGAAAATGTGAAACTCAAAACAGTCTTGAAAAAAGTTAAACTTGTAATGAAATTCTGAGTGGGGTTCACTAAAAAACATTCTCTCTTTCTCAGCCACCTTGAGCAGTTTCTGATATAAATCACAAGAGCTTGTTCCAGTGAAGTAAGACACTAAAAGGGACCTAAAGAATATGCAAGGCTTGTTAAGAACCAGTACACTTTCCTTTTAGGAAGGAGAAACAAACGTAATGGAGAAGGTTAGAAAGTTGTTTACTACTAATTTTTCAGTATTCCTTGGTTCACTTATATTTTCAACTCCTCTACCATGCTGTCATGAATTCTGGTAGCCATCTGCTCACCAGCTCCAGCTATAGCTGTGAATCTTTTTGGAGACCAGATATATGTTATTAGGTAGTTAACAAAAAATTATGATCACATGGACTTTGATGGTTTAACTAATAGCAAAGGGACTGTTTACTGTGTAGTACAGAAAAATGTCCTAGCATAATGTTGAGAAACTCACTTTGTATGGTGCACAAAATCCTGGGACAAAATATCTTTTGCAGAATCATGCAATTCAGAAGAGCACCTAGAATCACAGAAGCACAGAACAGCCCAGGTTGGAAGGGACCTCAAAAGATCATCTAGCTGCACCTTTCATGGGAAAGGGAGACTAGATGAGCCCACCTACCCTGGGCTACCTCACAGTTTAGAAGGAGATTATAATAATAGCAAGGATGATTACTGTCTTTTGTCAACAGGAGTCTGAACTTGCATTTCTTAAGCTGTTAGCAGAATCATTCACTGCCTTTGCAAAATATATACATATATATACATATATATATATTTAAAGAAGTTGAAGATAAGATTCTAAAAAAGCACACATGCTAAAGTTGAATTAGTCATATCCTAAGCTGTGGTGCATTATACAGCTAATACAAAACTCGTCTGCAAAACTTCCAGAAGAATAAGCTTCACTAACTTATGTCGCTCTACAAGAGCGAAATCCTGGCTCTCACACCTAATTTCATCATAGTGACAAAGATGGTGGCTGGTCCAGTATGGTTTGGAGCATGCTCTGTGACTACAAAGTGTGCTTTTGCTGATAGAGGATGATGGAAACAGAAGAAGCACAGTGCAGTGTCCTTACATGGCACATATCCAGGGGTCTCTGCTGTAGCAGGAGATGCTGAAGTACTGTGGTGATAAGTGGCTAAAAAAAATCAGGCAGAAGGCATGAAAGCTGTTGCAGTCAAAGGGCAGCTTAACATAGGATACACAAATGAACTTCAAATACTCAGTCTTGTCAAACACTGGCTTATCACCAGCACTAACAGTGGCTGCAGCTCAGGTGAAACAGGTTGCCCAGCCCTTGGCTCCAGTGGAGCTACAAAGGCAGCAGGAGACCAGTGCCTTGCCCTGCGGAGAGGCAAGACATTGCCAAGCAAGGTAACTGACCAGTTGCATCTTGCTATTTTGGCAATATCTGCTCTCCTGCTGAGATTTTATCAGCATACTTAGCCTCTAATTTAGAAAAAAAAACCAAAACAAAACAGCCAGATGTTCCCACCCTGATCTGGCAGCTCCAGGAATATTTTTGAGACTGTGATTAAGCATTTAGTCATTTATTACTCTGGATAAACAGAGCTTTTGGGCTACAAATTCTAAATCTAGATCAAAGCTTTCAGGGAAGTTCAAATGGAGGATTTTGGACTGGACTCACCTCAGACAAAGCTGAAAACAAACTGGATATTCTGAATGTACTACCTGTAGCAAATAACAATGTAACACTCCACTCAAAAATAAAGCAGTCATTTAAGCAAGCTTATTACTAATCACTGTAAAACCTATTTTAAAAGTCCTATTTAAAGAGATTTATAGGCATCTTTCAGATGAAAATCTCTTGTTGAAAAGACAGCCTTAGATTAGATTTCCCCACTCAGACTACAAAAAAGCAATCCGTTGCAAATTCCCAATTCCCATTCATTTCCATGTGAAATATCACTGTCAAGTGGATGATACTCCATAGACTCCTTGGTTTGCCTCACTTTATAAGGGTGATGCTTTCCCATAGAGGAAACCATTCGTATTTAAACTACTTTGAACATTACTTGCCTGAAAACTACCAGCAATACAAGAGAGACCTAAAACACTAAGAAAGCACATAGGTTTTAGTTTACAGCACATTACTGGATCTTTAAATGATTATGCTTATTAAGCACAGTTTTGGACAGGAATAACTTTACTGACTCAGGATAAACTTCACACCACTGCACTGATCCTATTTCCTCATGTTGGCAAGGCCTTATCATTGCCCCTATTACATCCTTTTGCCAAAATAAACAACATCAGGAAGAAAGGAGGCAGCAATCTAAAAAATGGCAAACATATTATTGCATACTTTTTCAGGCTGTGAAACTGTGTACATAATTTCCAAAGTCATTTCAACTCATTGACTTGATTTTATTAACTCAGGTGAAAATAATTTTACATCAGAAATATGATATTTTCAGAATTATGCTTTAAATGGATGCTTCTTGCTATCATTTTCCCACCTCTGTAAATCACCATTTTTGCAATACAACAGGAAGTCAACACAGAAGATATCGATTTTAAATGAACGATAAAATGAGTGTGGACATTTTACTTGACAGAGATCAGTTGTTATTTAACCAGGGTTAATTTATGCAAGAAGAAACTGAAGGGCAGATTCAGCCTTATTTACACTGGTCCTCCTACACCATTTTGGACCACATTTTCCAAGTCAGTTAGAGCACTGCCTTGATCGACTGCTGCTCACTTCTCCACTATGGGCTGATCTAGAGAAGAAAAGCTGTTAGTGGCAGAGGCAGTTTCATGCAAGCTCTGCCACTACTGTGCCTACTCCTGACACATCAGCTATACTTCAGACTTTTCAGTACCCCATACATTTTTCAAACTGCAGATCCTAGTGTGCACTGGATGGCATTTCAGTGTGTGTCTGTGCCACTTCTATCTGCACATTGCAGAACCAGAAAGCCACAAAAGTAGATACGAAACTTTGTAGGAGATTGGTGTGCAGTGGGTTGATCCTGGCTGGATGCCAGGTTCCCACCAAAGCTGCTCTATTAATCTCCATCCTCAACTGGACAGGGGAGAGAACGTAAAAAGAGAAATGCTCATGGGTTAAGATAAGGACAAGGAGAGATCATTCAGCATTTACCATCATGGGCAAAACAGTCTGAACTTGAGGAATATGAATTTATTACCAATCAAATCGTAAGAGGATAATGAGAAATAAAACCAAATCTTAAAACACCTTCCTCCCACCCCTCCCTTCTCCCTAGGCTTAACTTTACTCCCAACTTCTCTACCTCCTCCCCCCGCCCTGCAGCACAGGGGGACAGGGAATAGAGGTTGTGGTCAGTTCATCACACATTGTTTCTGCTGCTCCAGCGTGGGAATGGGAGACAGTCCTCTACAAACTTCTCGAACATGAGTCATTCCCACAGTCTATAGTTTTTAATGAACTGCTTCAGCATGGGTCCTTTCCATGGCGTTTAGTCCTTCAGGAAGGGACTGCTCCAGCGTGGGTCCCCCACGGGGTCACAAGTCCTGCCAGCAAACCTGCTCCAGCGTGGGCTCCTCTCACCCTGGGGCCACAGGTCCTGACAGGAGCCTGCTCCAGCGTGGACTTCTCGCAGAGTCACAGCCTCCTTCAGGCATCAACCTCCTTCAGCATGGGGTCCTCCATGGGCTGCATGTGGACATCTGCTCCACCATGGACCTCCATGGGCTGCAGGGGGACAGCCTGCCTCACCATGGTCTTCCCTATGGACTGCAGGGAAATCTCTGCCCCGGGGCCTGGAGCAGCTCCTCCCCCTCCTTCTTCACTGACCTTGGTGTCTGAAGAGTTGTTTCTCTCACATCTTCTCACTCCTCTCTCTATCTGCAAAGTGTGCAGCTTTTTTTTTTTCCCCCTTCTTAAATATGTTATCCCAGAGGCGCTACCACTGTTGCTGATGGGCTCGGCCTTGGCCAGCAGCAGGTCCCTCTTGGAGCCAGCTCGCACTGGCTCTGTCAGACACTGGGGAAGCTTGTGGCACCTTCTCACAAAAGTTGTCCTTGTAGTACCTCCCAGTCCCCACTACCAAAACCTGGCCTTGTAAACCCAGTGTACAGTGCCTTCACATTTCCTAACAGCACTATGGCAAATACACAGGGCTATGTTATCATGGTATCCTGTTCTAGGGGGAAGTATATTGCTTGCAGAATCCCACAAGGTTTTAGGGCAAAACATATAAATTCACCAGATTTCAGACTACCCCTTCCAAGAAAACGGCTTTCTTCTGGTGACGCTGAAGAACTTTTTAAAACTTCAGTCACTTTTTAAAATCAGAAGTGCTGAATTCTGAACTGAATTTTCTTAAAAGGAAGGAGCAGCATAGGGATGACACATATCTTAGCTGAAAGATACTGTTAACTCAAGAACTTTCCAGCTTGTTTGGGCATAGTTTAACTTCATTTAGTCTGAAATCAACTGATACAGTGGCAAGCTGAATGCCTTACTATTCAGAGATGACATATTTTTTATTGATCAGAAACAACTTGTACATTTCTTGTGAACTTGAGAACTCAAACCCTGAAACATCAATGTTAGTAGCTTTTTAAAACATCAGCCTTACACACTGCAGATAGAAATAATATCCACCAGCAGCCCAACAGTAGTAGTTTTCACATCTGCCCTTGCATCTGAGGAGAACTTAACCTGGGGATTGGGCCATCAAAACTTTACAGAGAAATAAGTGTCTTTCTTCCTTATGCTTCAGCTCCCCTTCTTATATGGATAAAAGTCCATTTGTAATGGCACTAAAGCAAACACATGCAAATATATGTACCTGCTGTATTTGGTTTTCATACAGGGAGTTTACTGCAACTAAATAAGGAGAGCTCATACAACTGAGCAAGTATGAGAATGATTTGCCGTTCTCCTATTGCAAAAATACATTAAAAGCATATTCTGGGTGAGAATAGCAAAGAAAAACTTGGGGAATCAGATTCTTTTCTCAGCATATAATTTATCCCTGGAAGCTCCCCACTAGTATTAATGGGAACTTTGCATATTTAGCTCTGCTTCCAACCAAGATGGTACATAAAATAGCAAGGTATCAAATTTATTCTAGGATGAAAAATGCTAAAATAGTTTTCTGCACCGTTCCAGTACATGTGACTCTCATTTGGAAAATGAGACACTGCTTATATACTGGTTCTACTCCAATCATTACAAATCTTATTAGTGTCTTTTCCTAGCACTCAGATTTGCACTTCCAAGCACCGATAACATCTGTCTCGATGCTCTTCAAACACATCTCCCTAACAGTAGATCAAAGTAAATCCACAGCAGAAAAGACTGCAATTAAAGAAACAAGGAAGATATATTTACTGCACTTTCTGTTGAGTTGTCATTGGTATTTTGTATATTCAAACATAATTTCTTATGTAATTTAGAACATCAGTCCTTCGCATGATATCACAGAATCACAGAATCATAGGGGTTGGAAGGGACCTCAGGAGATCATCTAGTCCAATCCCCCTGCCAAAGTAGGTTCCCTACAGCAGGTTGCACAGGAAAGCGTCCAGGATGGTTTTGAACATCTCCAGAGATGGAGACTCCACAACCTCTCTGGGCAGCTTATTCCAGTGCTCCGACCCCCTCACAGTAAAGAAGTCTTTCCTTAAGTTTGTCTGGAATTTCTTGTGTTCCAGCTTTTGCCCATTTGGCCCCCACACTTCAGGTATTTATAGACACTGATAAGATCCCCTCTCAATCTTCTCTTCTCCAGGCTGAAGAGTCCCAGCTCTCTCAGCCTTTCCTCATATGGGAGATGCTCCAGGCCCCTCATCGTCTTTGTGGCCCTCGGCTGGACTCTCTCCAGAAGATCCCTGTCCCTCTTGAACTGGGGAGCCCAGAACTGGATGCAGTACTCCAGATGTGGCCTCACCAGGGCAGAGTAGAGGGGGGAGGAGAACCTCCCTTGTCCTGCTGGCCACACTCTTCTTAATGCACCCCAGGATACCACTGGCCTTCCTGGCCACAAGGACACACTGCTGGCTCATGGCCAGTCTGCTGTCCACCAAGACAGCCAGGTCCTTCTCTACAGTGCTCCTTTCCAGCAGGCCAGCCCCTAACCTGTACTGGTGCCTGCGGTTATTCCTCCCCAGGTGAAGGACTCTGCACTTGCTCTTGTTGAACCTCATCAAGTTCCTTTCTGCCCAACTCTCCAGTGTGTCCAGGTCTCGTTGAATGGCAGCACAGCCTTCTGGTGTGTCAGCCACTCCTCCCAGCTTTGTATCATCAGCAAACTTGTGGAGGGTGGACTCCTTCATGTGTAAAAGGCAGAGTGTGTATCGTGTATGTATATTACATGTAAAAGGCACAGTATGCAACAGCACCAGTTCAAGAGAAGGTCTGCAAGAAGATAACATCATTTTCTACTTACAAAAAGGTCAATACATGCTCCAAAGCCCAACATAGGTACTTTTTTAATCCAAACTCTGAAGGTGCTTTTTGTTTCTACAATGAGGCACAGGCAACTTACTTCCAAATAGATTTTTTTCATTTTAAAAATAAGTGTCTAAGTTTGAGTGGCATTTTTGTACTGAATGAAATTTTATCATAAAATGTAGAATTACACTTTTTACCAAAAAAACCCAAACCAAATCTTAAATGCAGAAAGTTTCAGACTTAACTGAAAATTAAAATAAATAAAATTTAAAGTATTTTAAAATTAATAATAAAAATCTCAAAAAGAAAAAAGGTACTTTTACAAATGATGCATATGAAGAGAGTTTCAAGCATTCTAGCAAAAAGGTATGAAACACATACTTCCTCTCCTTGAGAAAATGTTATTGCTGTCTGGTGGTAAAACACTGTGAGATGATATCCTCATAGTCAAATAGGTGAGAATTTGAAGCCATGTTTTCTTTCTTTTCTTAATACACGGAGAACATAAAGGGTTTAGGGAAGTTGTGAGCATTTTAGCTGCTTGGTACCAGAAATAATCCATTCACCTCTAGGTGGCACAAAAGAACCTAAACTAAGCAGATCATTTCTGATTTTTCAGGTAATGTTATTCCCTCTCAATCAGCCTCCTCAATTCAGGAATTCCAACATCACAAAACACAGACCTATTAACCTGTACTAAACAAAATGTCAAAATAAGTATTAAAGTACCAGCTACTGTAGCGAAGCAGCTCATTTTTTTACTGCTTTTAATGTACTGCATTGAGATATAAATCATAATTGATTCTCCCCAGTACATCTAATATCCTTTTACCTTCAACTTTCAATACCTAAAAGGAACAATATGCTTACCAGAAATAAAGTCAAACCTTACATTTAGTTTAATATAAGGATTACTATGGCCCCAAAAATACATACCATAAAACCAGTTTGCAATCATAATTCATTAGAAAAATAGCAGTACCCATTACTTCATCTTATTCTAAATCACAGTATAAAACACGTAAAAAATTAAAGTGTGAGTGAAATCCAATCATTATTTAATGCAGCAGTAACTAGAAACGCTGCTTTTCAGCCTAAGGGATGTAGCTGTCAAAGGAACATGAGACAGGCATATTCTGCAAGACTTTTTATATTAACGGTCTAATATTGTGCACAGCAGGTGAAGTACGACAGCAGCCCTCTGTCTCTGCACACAAGGGTGGCACAACACATGCATTTTGCCCCAATGAAGCCACTATGACATTAACTCTTAAGAGCATTTATTTTCCTGTACTAAAAAATGTGCATGGGTACACTTCCCTCGCATCAATGCCGCCAACTATTTCCTTTATCTCCCGTCTCAGCCAAATCATTCTCACTTATATCTGAGTATCACTGACCAAAACCAAAATCACTTTTCCCTCCTAACCTGTCCCAGTTCTCTGCATACAATTGCTCAGGCAGGACTTTCACCACTCTATCATCCAATTCAGTCTAAAATGCTTCGACTCTTAGAAGACCCAACATGAAGTTATGCATAAAATTTGTCAAAGCACTATGTGGAAGACCTTTTACATCACCATACAATAACAGAGCATTGCATCATGTGCCCACAATTAAACAGAGAAGGAATTTCTCTCACCTGGCATAGAAATCTTTTGGTGGAACAACCTCCTGAAAGAACTGTAGCTGGTACAGGTAAAGTCCAATCAAGTGCCCTGCACTGAATATAGCCATTAATACACACAGACAGCTGAATATCAGCGGATCAAATGCTTGGCAACAGGACCACCATGTGCACAGGCCCAAAAATACAAAGAAATACACAGCTGAGGTCAAAGATGGCACCATCATACCTGTGAAAATAAAAACATGGAGGGTTGGAAAAGTGTTGAGAGATATCAGCATTTATTGAAACTCTAAGTCTGACAAGAAGTCTATTAAACAATTTAATCCAATTAATGTTTATGCTAATTATTACAATTAGCTCTTAAGACTGTTGTTAGCTTGGAGGCTAGAAGAAAAGGATCTTTTTTTGTTCAACTCACTCAAGCCATAACCTAGCACTTAGTACACAACCACTCTCTAGACCTTCCTCCAAGATGAAATCTTTCTAAAGATGTTTTACAAAGCATGGAGAAAACCAGAAATGTGGCTGCAAGGCCAGCCAGTAGTGCCTGAGAGCACTATTATTAGTATTAGATTTCAAAATTGATTTTAAGTACAAGATGCTAAAATGGCATGACAGATGAACAATGAAAACCCTGCTCATATAAACCTTAGGATACCTTGAAGCTATTAAAACAAAACAAAAAACCCCTGATGCATATACTGAAAATAAAAGGTTTTTAGAGAATATTCAGTAAATTTGTGATTTTTAAAAAGTTTCTAACTCTTAGAAACTTGTAATTTACATATGACAGATTCTGCTGTCTTACATATGTATATTGTTTTTGCTCTTGAACACGTAGCAGAGTATTTCACTTGTGAAAATGTCTAACTGGTGAAGAAGACTCAATGCTCTGTGGGTAGCCCACAAAAATAAGTGAAGAAGAAGGAAAGACATACATGTCTAAGAGTGGCAACAAGGAGAAAATGACATAAGAGAGCTTACATCCAGCAGACCAGTGTAGTAACAGTACTGAAGTGAATAAAGATGCCTGCCTCAATTTATTTTTAAGTTTTTCACTAGTGTGTATCTAAGAGCCACCTTCCCTCAGGACAGACATGCAGGCCCTCAGTGTCCGGTGGCTGTGGTTCACCTGCTGGCCCTGCAGCTGGGCTGGCCACTCCAGCAGGAGGGCTTGTGCCTTGCCAGGTGCTGGCTTGCTGAGCTTTTCAGGGGCTTCACTCTGGGGTCAGGCCCTGGCTGGACTGAATCCAGGCACTGTCCAGACAGACCTGGGACAAGCCTTAATGGTGGCCCTGCACATTTCCACCTACAGCCTTTGCAGAGCAGAGTTCTTGCAAGGACAGAGGGAAGAGGGAGGGTATCAGGAGACAGAGGGCTTCACACTAGATTTTATTGGCAGAAATTTTCAAAAGCTGGGGTGGTGACAACCATGTGATGCTGGGCAAAACACGCATACTGTAAGGACTAAGTTTGCCGATGACACCAAGTTGGGAGGAGCTGTGGA
>NW_010287870.1:0-110041 GCF_000700745.2 Antrostomus carolinensis
TCATAAAAGTCTACAAGGTTGGTCAAGCATCCCACATCTCTAATAGAAGTCAGACTCTCCAGACCTTCCTGCTTCTGAGGGAATGAAATTCAGTGACCTCTCAGGGGGACCATGAGCTGCACAGGCTGGCTGCGATCCAGATCTTTACACCTGGAACCACACAGATGTGAGGATCCTCTCATATGGGGGTGTCTGCAGGAGTAGAATCTTTATAATACACTTGATAATTTTTTGTTTTCACATGCATATAAACAGATACCTGTGTGTATATCTGTCCATACACAGATATATACAACAGATACAAATATGCACACAATCACAGACACCACACTGGAGTTGCTTTCTGCTTGGGTTTTTGTAACAGGAACCAAGAGATCTCAGGAATCAGAGTGGTAGGGGGGCAGGGGTAACATTTATGCAGCTCCTTTTTTAGAGTTTAAAATATTCCTGGAGGCAGTGGAAAATACACACGATCAGGCTTGCATTGTCCTTCATTGTGTAGCAGAGGGGACTGAGGAGACTGCTTGTGGGAATAGGTGAGTGAGGAGCTGTGAGCAGCATGTCTTAAAGCAGAGGATGTTAATGTCACAGAGCTGTGGGAGAGAAGGGAAAAGGTTCCTGGATGCAGTAAAAATGACCCATATGAGTATGGATTATGATCTTGGCAGGTGTGTGTGGAATGGGTTGTAGGAGAGTTTAGATGTCTGAGGTATTAGTACAGCTGTTTAGCACCTCTGTCATGGAATTTATACACAAACACATGGCCATCAAGAGTTGGGGTTCATCTCATCTAATACTTTACCTAAATATGGGTATCTGGGCTAAATTTGTCCATAAGCCTTTTTCTGCAGTCAGTGGATGAGAGCATTTTCAGAGGGTGATTCTTATAACCTGTCTTGACCCACATTTTTAAGGTGGGTTGCATTCATGTTTACTGGTATCTATTTGTCCCCATTAGATATTGAAGGAGCTGTTGAAGTTGCTTTAGTGACTGGAGACAACTGGAGTTGGGTGGACTGAAGCCCATCCTTAGAACATAAGTAAAAATGCAGGCTGATCTGTGAGGACTTGCAGTTTTGGCTACAGTAACTAGGATATTCAACTACGGATATTAAACTATGCTTCATCAGCTGCTATTTTTAGTCTGGCACCTATTTTTCTCCTTCATATTTTAATTTCCAGGAACTGCCATAGAGCATGAATCAATTCAAAGCACATGAAGAGTGAAGGAAAAGTGGAAGAAATGTCTAGAGTAACTCCTCCTGTATGAAGTTCAATGGATCAAGGAAGGACAAACAGTTTCTGTAAAAAGGACAAGAAAGCTTTCAGAGTATTGTAACAGTATTATATTATGTCATATGCTTAGAAAGTATGTGACTCACTTCTATTTTCATACAATTAGTTAATTACCCTGTTTTTAAAGTGTTCCACATGCCCTAAAGCCAGGAAATGTGTAAACCTCCCCCAGTTTTCTGCTATGAACACCTGAAGGAGGTAAAGGCAGCATTGTTCCCTTTGTACTTTGAGACCTTTCAGTAAGAGGCCTTCAACTGTTCACTGAAACTCTCAAAGCTATTTTTAGGCAGCAATTCTGATTCCCCCAAATCCACTATGAAACCAGATTATTTCCATTTAAATCAATGGAATTCCACCAGAACAGAGAAATTCTGGTGCTTTTGAGAGTGCACCGTGTGATTTGTGTCTGATACTTCGATAACTTGGGGCTTTCAAAGTTGACAATGAAAGTCTTCGGTATGCTGCTGGTTTGGAATTCATGGTCACACAAATAAAGAAATCTTGGTCCACTCCCAGAGTCCAAAACACTGACGTTTTCTCTTTATATGTCCATCTTTTCACAGAATATCTCATGATTTTATTCCTTTTCTTATCTCATTGCTTCTCAGGCAATCCTAGAGCTTATGCATTTAAGTTGTTTCCTCAAAGGCATTTTAAATGCCTCTCAAACCATTAATTGCAGTGATCTGAGCCTTCCAGAATAATTCAGCCCCAGAAACTCCCCTAAATCCTTCATGTCAGAGAATAGGAGTGCCACTTCAGTGGAGAGAAAGTGACGTTTCTAAGTGATATCAGTCTGAAATGATAATCGAAGAGCATCCTAATCCATTGTTTTCCCAATGGACTTATTACCTACCTGCCTTGTTCTGGCTGGTCAGTCTCACTTTATCACTTGTAAAACAAATGGTGTTCTATTCAGGTGGCAAATCACTGCTGACACTAAACAATGTGTTGGAATTTAAGAACTAGATCCAGAGCTTTATATTCCATCCTATAAAACCCAAGGCTATGCTGAAGGTTAGTTTCTTACATAACGTGGATTGTAGAGGATTTTGCATCACCTAGTAATACAAAAAATATCATCTCAGCCTTGTTCTGGTATACATCAAATATTTTACCACCTTTTAAAAAATTCTAGTAATTTAGAACCCAGTGGAACTAGGTGCATTTGATGAAAACTACTCCCAGAATTTCTTTGGAGTTGGATCTTTCATGACTACTCCAGTAAGGTAAGCTTTGAGGATATTTTTCTATGCTCATGGAATAGCCCTCTCCCAAACCTCTGAATTTTCCCAGAGTTATGCTTCATGTTTGTAATTGTTTTCCCCTGCAGATGCCAGGCTGGGTGCACACAGGGTGCAGTGTCCATGGCAGGTGAACAGCATCCTGTCGTAGATGGCATCCGTGTTTTGAGAAGTTTAACTATTAGTTGCTTTCTCTTGAGCATGGCACACTGCTCTTTGCTACCATTTATTTTGGTTTATGAAGGGTTTATGAAGTTGCCTGAGGACAACTGGATCATTTAGAATTTCTCATGGAAGTGTCATTAAATTTTAAGTGGCCTCAGGCTATGTGGACTTCGCAGACCTTCAGGTTCACAGTTAATATTGGACACAAACTTCACCTTCATCGTTTCCTTTCATAGCTGGTATCGCTGTAACCTTTAATGAGCTATTATCTCTGTTTACACGGGGTATATTTGAAGAAAACTATCTCTTAGCATATTTTTTATATTTGCATATCTGCAATTACATGGCATACATTTGCAGTGCAAAAGGCATTAAATGAGTAGATGTCACGATTCATAAAACAGTGAGTCCATCATAATACTTTTCTTTCAGAAATTAATTGGGAATGAGACAAATACTATTTTTACACTATCTAAAAAAAAATTGATGCAATGTAATTCCATAAATTTTGTACAATGCATTGGCAGGTTGGAAAGCACAAAATATTTGCTTGCAGTTGGACCCTGTTATTAAAGTATTGAGCAAAATGGAGAAATGTGCAAATGAAATTATCTCCTTCATGCTTTCTTGTGTATAACAGACAAGGTTATTGCCTCACAGATTTCTGCTGACTAAAATGCCAAAGCTGTCATGGTATTTCCAGGGAAATTGTTATGTAAAAATGAAAAGAACAATAAGGAAAAAATGCAGAGGGAAAAGCAGTAAAAATGGAAAGGGGGAAAAAGCAGAAGGAAATGGGGGAGAGAAATGAAGAGGAGCAATGAAATATCTATGGAGTTTCATCTAGGGCATAGTTTAAGACCAAAAGGCCCCCACATTGCCAGCAGGGATTTCACAGCCCTCGGCACATCTCAGAAGGAACTGCTGCAGCCATCCAGAGCAGTGCAGGGGATGTCTCTGAGCCCTAGCCATGAGAAGCAAGGAGGAAGAGGAGCTGTTCCTCCTGCTGAGCAAAGGCTGTCGCTGGACTTTGCCTACAACCCTCCTTGGCATAAGCGGTTAAAATGTGGCCTTGTGAGTTAGGAACTGCACGAGAAATAGGAGACTGGCAGTTCCATAACAAATTCTTTTTGCGTGTTCACCACCATGCAATGTTTCATCTTACCATGTGATGTTTGGTCTAAGTAGAAAGCAGCACTACTTTTAGTTTCTCATCATGGTAACTTGACTATGAAATTTCCATTTAAAAGAATAATCTGTCTTGTTTTAATTTACATTTACAGAATATTGCTACATAAATCAGTAATAGAAATGCAATGTAATTATCAGCAAATGCAGACAAATCCCTCTCTAAATCACTCCACATTTAATTGCAGCAAAAAGTAAGGAGTACTTGGTGAAAGTTAATGTCAAGGTACCTCTGCTGAAGGGTCTCCAACTTTAGATGATACGTGTCAATCTGTGTGGATTTTAATGGACCTTAAATAGACATTTTTGAAAATCCAAGCTGCAGGTCCTCCTCTGAAGCAAGTGATTGTATAAAAGAGCAAGTAAGTGTCTGCCACTCTTGTGTTTCAGCAGTCCAACCTCTCCCTCGAACCGTTTTAATTCTGGCTGACTGTACTGAGCTGGTCCAGGAAAACTCAACTTGAAAGACAGAGTCCCTAACCACTAGTAATACAGCATTACACATCTTCTTGTTGTTTACCTTTATGGTCTTGCACAGAAAGGTGAGAAAATATAGCCTTTCTTTCTGGTAGCCTTAGGAAGATTTGAGAAGCCATCTACTGTTCTAGGTGCTATTATTAAATATCAGCAAGAAGGGAGCAAAGCTGCTTACAAGCAGCTTTATTCATTCTAGTTACAGTCAATAAATAACTCCTTGTTGCTGGTAATAGCATCACTTGTTAAGGAACATTACCATGTAGTTTCTCTTGCTATTTTTCTTCCAAAATCAGTGATTTGAAAACAAAATAACTTAATAAGTGTTCTCTAATCTTTTTCCTTTTGTGTGTTTCTGATTTTTGGCATGTGCATGTGGTGATCAAAATGCATGCTGAATCTGAGTCTTATACTGTCCAGAACCCATCACAGAAAAAAAATCCAGTCTATGTCTTAGAAAAATATCAGCATCAGTGAGGCGAATCGATGTTTATCAAAAGCAAACAACTGAACTTGCCCCAAATCAGAGGCCAATTTGTGAACTCCTGTTGTAAGTGTTTGTACACAATCAATTTTGATGCAAAAATGAACCACCCTAGAGACAATGCTGTTACACCCGTATCTGATGGAAATTCACAGGTGCACATCAGCGTAACTGTTGAGGCAGCAGCGTCCTTTTCCCGTGTTGCTCACAATGTTACACTTCATTGACAAACCTTCTTATCTGTCCTCTTGGTAGACAGTGGGAGGTATAGCAGTGAAAATGTATATCCACAGGGAAATAAAAGAAAACATATTTTCTCTGTAGATTTCTCAGAAAGTCCAAATCAAATTTAGCTTGCTGGGCTTGCTGCAGATCGGGTATGTGATCTGCAAATCTCTCAAGCAGGAGCCTGTTTGTTTCTCTATCTGACTATTTTACCTGCAATTGCATTCCCAAACTTGGTCGTGCCTTGTAAATGGGGTCTATTTCTCAACTCAGACACTCAGCTGACTGATGTATTTTTCCTGGTGCTTTGGTGCACTTTTAATACCTGCTTTGCACTGCTCTTTGGAGCCTTGCCTGCAGTGCCATCGTAGACACCCATTCCTTGCTTGGAGCAGAATGTGAGATGCTCCACTGCATCTGAGCGCAAGTATTGCCTGTGAGACTTTACACAGTTTTCAGTTTCTCTAAATTACCCTGTGATTTGGTTTGGTAAACTCACTGCAAATACGAGACGTAGCTTTAGGGCTCAGCAGGGAGTTCTTTCCCTGCTGTGTTTTCTGCTTAGCTGTGATCTGACAGCAAAGGCAGTGCTGTTGGGCTTTAAGGACTTTTACACTAATATTTCAAAGCATTACAAGCCACAGAGATGATCTGGTTCCTCAAAGAGGGCAGAGGGACTTTAGAATCCCTGCTCTGAACTGTAGCCTTGCATGGGCTCTGGGCTACCTGATTTGGTTGAAGACATCCCTGCCCACTCCAGGGGGGTTGGACTAGATGACCATTAAAGGACCCCTCCAACCCAAACCATTTTATGATACCTCTGTGGATGTGGGCAGTCATGAGGTGTGGAATGCTGCTCTGTATTCACTCGTACTCCTGATGACAGAGAGGGATCATCAGGAGATGACCTGACTCCCCACAACAGACCATGACATTTCAGCATTTCTAGGTATGAATGCTGATTAAAAGCAGGGACATTGCTCCCTGTAAAGCACCTGAGGAGGGTAACTCTTGTGCAAAGGCTGGAACTGACTCCCCCAGAGGTGGCTTTGTTCTTTGTGTGTCCATGGGACAGCTGGCTTGCAGGGTTCAGTGCTTGGAGTGGATCATAGGCTAGGAACTGGTGACATTTTGCAGTGGGCAAGCCAAATCCATTTCTTAAAGACATTTTGAAACTCAGTTTATGGTGACATAAGAGTTCAGGTTTATGAATGGGTGAAAAAGTTGCCAGATAAGATCCTTTGTAATGCAAAAATCGCTCTTTACTTCTCAAAGAAATTGCTGACACCATCACCTGCTGTGGGCGTGCAGAGCTATTCCTGCCCAAACACTCTGCTGCCCAGAGATAGCACAACAGCATTCCCAATTCTCCTTGTGTTATCATGAAGCTCGAATGGAATGCAGAAATTCTCCCAAAGTCCCAGTTTGCCCAGTCTTATGATTATGCAGTCAAATTGTGGTCACACGATTAACTCCTCCACCCCCAAGATGTGACTGTGAGAGGAGTTAGGTGACACACAACAGAATTGCAGAGAACTGCTTAGTGATGTATGCTGTGAAGGCACAGAAGAGAGAGAAAAGGAATCAAATGTTATTTCCTCTGAAAATTTTTGAGGCTTACCTCCTGATTTTGGAGATTTGGATCATGACTTGGAGCTGGCAATCTTCTCAGGAGTTCTTGGTGGGTAATTCTGCTGTTAGCTCTAGCACTTGGTTCAAGAAATGACCTGCCTGGAGTGTACAAGGATGCAGGTGATCTGCAAAGGCAAAAGGCAATCCTTTGGGCCATTTATTTTTACCAAGGATACCGATTTTTCCTTCAGTTCCTGATACTCACATAATGCTTCTCTAAAATTTGATGCAACTATATGAATGATCCGATTGCTCTTTGAAGATCATGAAGAACCAAGATGGGAGGGTAAGATGTCAAAGCTGGGGGTTCACATGGGGAAGGATGCCTTAGCACCACATATCAGAGTCTGCAGATGTTGCTGAACCTTCTGGCAGCAGCTTCACTTGCTCCTTTTTCTTCTCACCTTGATGTGCCACTTCCTTAAAGTATTGCACTCCCACAATTGTTATACTGGCATCTGCTGCCTTGTCTGTTATCCCTGGATGGTGGGAAACAGTTTTCCTGTCCTTTACTATGGAATCCTGATGTTCCAAGCTTTTAATCTGATATTAGCAGAAGGATTTTATTGTCAGTTTTACCAAAACCCCATTTGCGTTCAGTGTTCCCGTGAATCCTGGCTTGGTGCTTCACTAATGCTAGATAATTTTTGTTTGACCAAGCACAGCTAATCCTTAAGCAGCCAAATATTAATGAGAGGAGAGGAGCCCTGGGCTATACCTGCGTTACACACCTCTGCTCCCTCTGCACAGTGGATTTAAAGCAGTGGCCCCCACTGCCCTGCCAGTGGCAGTGTTATTCTTCCTGCACAACCAGATGGCAAAGAAAAGCTTGGAATTTCTCCCTTTGAAACAAGTGCCCAGTGAGAGGTTTCTGTATTGCTCCCTCCCTTACATGGTGATTAGTTAGGTCAGTGTGAAGATCAAGGGTTGAGCAGGCTTTGACTCTACAAGCTCTACTAGCATTAAAGCAACAGAGAGAGATTTCCAACAAAATATTTGGCATTGCACCACAGCTCTAAGGTACAGAACAGTGCAAAAACCTTCTCTTCTGCAGGGAAAGCTCAGGGCTAAAATAACCTTGCTCTTCTGCTGGAAAGATACTTTTCCTTTGGTTTTATTAAAATTGGTAAATTGGTTGTGCATTTTCTGGCAGATCATTATTCACTGTTAGGAAATTCCTGTTCAGGGAAATTGAAACACTCTGTAGGGAGATATCTATATTAGCAGAAAAGAGGGGAAAGTAATGAGCGTAAGATTTTTTGTTAGGGTCCCACTGCTCAAGAAAACTCAACCTCAGCTGAATATTTTTCAGGACACTTGATTTTTTTTTTCTTTTAAATGTCAGAATTACCCACCACAGCAAAAATCTGAATTTTCACCAGCTGAAAGAATCATAACTAGATATTCTGTAGAAGAGCAATTGTGGCTCTCAGCTGAAGTATGACTTTTCCACTCTTTTAATCTTTGTGTTCAAAAAGAGAATGGTCAGCCCTAATGCTTTTCAAGTTTCACTGAAATAAAATATGTATTTCTCAAGAATACTTATTCTGACATCCTCCCAGGCTATGTATGGAGGGGTTACTATAAGCTTTTCCTCTATTTGCTTTATCCTTTAGGGGGATGAGAGCTCCGGGGTTTGCATCCCTTTGAACTACCAGTGCTGTGGGCAGGTGTGGGGGTGATGAGGACCAGTGGACCCAAGGAACAAGGCAAAGTATGGAGTGGGTGTTGTAGCCACAGGGACAACCTGACAAGAGGCAGCATCTGCATCAACATATCTGCTTGAGGTAGGGATCATAGATCTAAATTGAAAAAAGAGCTTAGTAATAACTGGAACCAAGCCTTACTTACATAGTAGACTACTATATGTTGTTTAATTTTGCATCTGAGGTTTTCATGTGCCTTATGCAGGCTAAACCAAATGAAAATAAAGTTTACACTTTGTGTTGCCTTGCTGGGCATGAATAGATGAAATTGCTAAATCAAGTCTGGCCTGACAGGAGAGATTTTCTGTGTTCTTAATGAGCTAATTATATTTTTTCTTTCCAGCCATTTGCATTATTACATGATTAGAGGATCAGCACTCTCTGTAACACATGGCTGGCATTGCACTGCGAGCTGGGAAAAGGGCCATATTTCCATTGTCCATTTTAATTTGGGAAGTGGAAAAATCAACAGTTTGACAAGCTAAAGTTATAGGCAAATGGTAATAAGCACCTCCACACACAATGAAAATAAACAGAAGCCAGAAAACATATTGTGGGTGCCTACCATATATTTCAGAGCAGCTTTTATTCTTAAAGATTTGGCCAGACTGGCCACTCATGTCAACAATAGACAGTATTTATGTCATTTCTACAGAAGATTTTGGTACTACAGGCTGCCTTCTGGAGACTCATGCGTGTCTAGAAGAGATTTGGTATGTGCACTGGGGACTGGTTCCTCGTGGACACCCTGGATGCGGCCACCTTGATTCAGAGAAGCAGAAAGGAGACTCTGCACTGATGGATACCAACTGTGAAGTGCCACTTGCCATTTGGGGCATTTGACCCTGACCTGTATTGCTTTTAAATAAAGATATAGTCTTCCTGCCCTCACATGCAGGGGTCTGAAGCAGAAAATCCTGCCCAGATCTTCTCAGATTGACAGGTTCAAACCAGCACCTTCTGAGGGGATCATGGGCTCATGGTGGTAGCTTTTCTTCCATTAGCCTGATCAATGTTAACATCCCTTTTGTTGGGCTAGTAAGCCCTTGTGAGTCAGTCTGAGATACTCTTAGAGGATGACTGGGACCATTCAAAGGTGTCATTAAAGGTAGTACAGCCCTCAGCAGGTCTGGTCTCCACTGAACTGGGGTAAATTATGACCAACCAAACCCAAACTGATGTCCACAGTGCTTCAGCACAGGAAAGCAGGACAAAACAATGTTAGAAAAGGTTCCTCTTAGGCTTTTTGTAGGGGGAAACACCACAGCCCTTTCTCTTCATTTTTTAAAAAGAACAAATCATATACTTATTTAACTGAGAAGAGAGTTAGGTAATTTTAAAGCAGATTCTCCCATTAAATGGACAGATGGTCCTTCTATTGCAGCAATAACTTTAATAGGACAAACACACACAAATTCTGCTAATTCCCTATGTAATTTCTGAGATCACTGTGAGCTGGTGTTAAAGGCTGTAGCGAGGGGGTAATGGGTAACATTTCAGACATTGCAATAAATTGCCAAGGAGCCTGAAAATTTTTCTTGGCAGAGCTGTCTCAATTATTAGAGGATTCAGCAACAGAAAACATCAGGGAATGGCAGGCTTTATTTTTTCACAGAGAGTATTTATACTTTTTATAGTAGCTAATCCATCAGGTTCATTTCATTGTTCAAGTAGGAAAGCGGGCAACAGACTATCGTACGAGGGCAAGTGACAATCCCTTAGAACAGGGTCTTGTAGACCCAATTTTTGCAAATAAACTTTTAATTGTCTCCACTCTCTCACTGGATGTGAGCAAACCCCTTTAGCCTGTCATGCAGCTGACTCAAATCCAGTGAAACAAAAGAATAATGTTCCCCTTGATTTCAATGAGCTTTGGATCAGGTTTTATGAGTCACTGTTCATTCATAAAAATGATCAGTTTCCAAAATGAATGCCAGTGAGGTGGATGGTTGCATGCTATTTTTAAGGGCTCCATTTCTCTGAAATACTGCTGCAACTGTTTTAAACTGTAACACCTGTCGCTTTTTCACTCAAGGTTGCTAGAAGGAAGGTCCAGGCTGAAGAGGGACACGTATTGGAGGTACATACAGAGGGCTGGGAAAATGGCCATGTCCCTTACGAAACCAGGGCTAAAAAACCCATCCTGCCAACCTCTGTCCCTAATACCAAGTCAGGATGAAAATACCACCTATTGAATCTGTTCCTCTCACATGTTTTTTTTTTTTAATCTTCTTTAATCTGGGAGATTCAATAGCATTCATGCTTAAAGTGGCATGATATCATTATCATATATGGCATTATCATATATGAGGACCTTGCCTCTAGCATTGATGATCAAAACGATTCAATAGCACTCATGCTTAAAGTGGCATGATATCATCATATATGGCATTATCATATATGAGGGGAAGTAGGACCTTGCCTCTAGCATTGATGATCAAAACGTCAGTCTCTGCCTAGCTCCCAGGGTGTTGTTTTACTCCTCACTGCTGCCTGTACTGGACTGTTCCCTGCCCGGCCCTTTGCCATCATGTTTTTTAGTCTCAGAAGTTGAGAACTAGAAACTAGAACTTTTAGAGCATCTTTATTTGTATGAGCTTCTTGACCTCCTTAAATTTCATTCTGATAAAATATTACAGGCGGTGGAATACCATTAGTACTCCTTATACACAGATGAATGGTATTTTTGATGTATTTTTTTGGCTACCAGAAGCACAATGAGCAGGAACAGACTGTGAGCACTTATTGTCCTTCCAGTCACAAAAAGAAAAAGAAAAAGAAAAAGAAAAAGAAAAAGAAAAAGAAAAAGAAAAAGAAAAAGAAAAAGAAAAAGAAAAAGAAAAAGAAAAAGAAAAAGAAAAAGAAAAAGAAAAAGAAAAAGAAAAAGAAAAAGAAAAAGAAAAAGAAAAAGAAAAAGAAAAAGAAAAAGAAAAAGAAAAAGAAAAAGAAAAAGAAAAAAGAAAATTCAATAGATTATCCTTGGAAAGAAACACTGCAGGCAGATGAACAACTTCCTAAAATTTGAAGGCAGACCAGTGACTCACTGCCCACCATGAATGATGTACATTTCATCCTAGATCATTCCTCTGCTACTAACAACTGTAAATTAACAGTTGAGCATTGAAAGTAGATGGGTTTTAATTAAGCACAGACTACCTGGTGCTCCTGATCTGATCAAGACCTCACCATCAGAGGATACAGACCAATGCAGCGTGGAAATGGACACAGGTAGGACTGCTGTGGCAGCCTTGGCTGACATCTCATCACTGGAAATTTAAGTGGGAGAGACTTCCAGTGCAGCACCCCTCACACCACCACCATGGCAGTGACAGTCCCTTTGTTGCTCTCATTCACTCCCAGTTCCTGTAAAGGTAGAACAACAATCCCTGGGGTTTTTAGCCCACTTTTCCAGGTATATTTCTGGACACTTACAATGTTATTACTTCTTTTCCAGGAGTTGATATTTTATTCTTTGTCTGAAGATTCACCTCAGCCCCTGGGAAGATCATGAAGCAAATCCTCCTGAAAGTAATTTCTGATCACACGAAGTGCAAGAAGGTGACTGGACAAATCATGCCCGTTCAACCTGTCTGGTTTCTATGAGATGACCAGGTCAGTGGACTAGGGGATGCTGTTTACCTTGACCTTAGTACTTATCCACCACAATATCCATGTGGTCAAACGCGTGAGATATGGACTAGATCAGTGGATGGTGGATGGAAAACTGGCTGGTCCTGAAGGCTCAAAGTACATGACTAGTGGTGCAAAGCTCATCTAGTGGCAACTCTCAGGGATCATCGCTGGGGCTAACACTCTTTAGTGTCTTTACTATTTTTGTGGATGATGGGACAGAGTGCACTCTCAGCAGTTTTGTGGCCTATATAATACTGTGAGAAGTGGTCAGTTTGCTGGAGGGCAGGATGCTGTGCAGGGAGACCTGGACAGGCTGGAGAAATGGGCAGACAGGAATCCCATGACGCTGAGCACTGGGAAATGCAAAGTCTTGCACCGGGGAAGGAACAACTCCATACACCAGTGCAGGCTGGGGGCTGGCTCTTCAAAAAAGGTTCTTGTAGTAGTTTAACTACTACATACTAAACTAGCTCTTGTAGTAGTTAACTGGGTCCTGGTGGACAATAAGTGGGACATAAGACAGCAGTGTGCCCTTGTGATAAAGACAGCCAACTGTCTGTATCAGAAAGTGTTGCCAGCAGGTCAGGCGGGGCATGTCTTCCCATCTTCTCAGCACTAGGGAAGCACATCCAGAGTACTGGGTTCAGTTTCAGGCTCCCCAGTACAGGAAAGACATGGACATGCTGGGGTGAGCCCAGCAAAGGGCCATCAAATGAGGTGGTATAGAGAATATGATAACAAACTCTTAGCAGTGCAGTAGACAGGGCTCCAACAAGGTGCAGCGGAGAGGACTACAACAAGATGCAATGGACACAAGTTGGAACTGGAGCAATTATCATCAGACAGAAAGAAAAAAATTTCCATTTTGAGAGTGATCAAAGAGTGGAGCAGACTGTTGTAACCCAGAGAGGTTGTTGAATCTTCATCCTTGGAGATTTTGCAGCTCTGCTGAACAACCTGCTCTCACTGGCCCAGCTTTGAGCAGGAGTCATGCCAGACAGCCTCTGGAGGCCCCTTCCAGCCTATGTGGGTCTATGATTCTGTGATAACAAACTGGTGAATAAATCTTGTTCAACGCTTCTGCCAGTTTCCTCATCTTTACATCTTGAAAAGCTTTGGCAGCAGAAGAGGCCAAGTCAGCTGTCATCAGGAGAAGGAACAGCTCCCTCCAAGGGCCAGGCCTGCCAAATGACCCTGGCACAAACTTCTGACAGTAGCTGAGGAAAAATAGGGGAGTAAGTAGACTAGCAATATAACAAACAATTGTTCAGGCAATTGTAACACAGATTCTTAAAAGTCTCCTGCTTGGCTAGTGACATTTCTATCTTCATGACTAAAAGGAAACACTTCACTATTACATCTTTTACTGACTTTCCCCAAGGCCTGGATGACAGATATAACTGGCTTCTCCTTGGGATGCAGAGAAGTCCTGGTACTGTCCATGGCATCCTTGCTTCCTTCCCTCCACCTGCCTTGCACTGCTCTGGTCAACATCATAGTGATAAGGAAAACTACCTAAGCAGCAACAACCTTAAAAGGAAAAGCATTTAAAAAATAGCATTCTAAGCAAGGTTTCTTTTAAAGTGCTGCTTGGAAATAAGGTACAGTGGGAATGAGGTACAGTGGGGTGAATTGGAGATGAAAAGAAGAAATCAGCCCAAAGAAGGGAAGATGTTACACCTCAGTAAAAGTGCCTTACTTTGTTTTTCACAAAATACATCAGCAGTGACTGTAAAAGCATCTGCGGAGTGAGAGGGAGCAGTGCAAAAGGACATATGGGAGACAGGAACTGAAATCATACACATGCATAGAAAGCTGGGGTGAGACAGCAGGTCATATTTATCTTGGTGCCCTGGAAGGGGCATATAGTTGTTTCTATTCTAATTATGCAGCATGTTTTTGGGTGAGATGTCTCCTTCCTTCAGCCACATTTGTTAAAAGCATTTAAGCGCATGCTAAATGCTAAGTCTATGAATAATGTTGTGTTCACTTAACAAAGATCCTAATGACTTAATTTCCTTAAGACACCTATTAATTCTTAGGGCACATATTTCCTACTGTTGGAAGTGCCGTGACAAGCAAGATTACAACACAGTGCAAATTCCCTGGCAGAGTATAGGAGATGGAAAGACTCCTAAAGAAAGCCTGTGTTACACTGCATTAATTATCTGAGCCTGCAATATTCAGGCTCAGTTTTACTTTCATGTCATTGTCACATAGCTTATAGGTATGCGCCCATATACAAAAGATATGACAGTAAATGTCATTACAGGAAAACTTGTGCAAAATTCATTCTTCCATCTAATTGGAAACATGAAACGAAAATGATGGGAGCATCAGTTCAGTCAGAAAGATGTTCAGCACAGAAACATGCTCAGAAGATTTGTCTTGATCGAGGGGTTGAAAAGAAGATGCTGTCAGGCTCCTGAAACGCCTGGTACTTTTCTACATTCAAAATAAACTGCTGACTCTAATGATTGCCCTTTCAGAGGTGGTCTATTTTAAGTGGAGCTACACTAGAAGGAGCAATCACAGGAATGATGATCTGCAATAAAGCAAGGCAATCCAGGATGGATTTTGATCTTCTACAAAGGAATTCCTTTCATGCTCACACTGTAGTGCTGGACTTCACATGAAACCTTGTGAACACTGAGGATGAAGAAGAAAGAGCTGGCAGCTGGAGGCACCACGGTTGTATTTGTGCTGTTGAGAGGGGGGTGCCTTGTGTCATGGTCCGGAGCACATTTAGCCTTCCTGTGCAGCATCGTGTGCTTGATTTGTCTGTTTACTGTTGAATATCTGCTTAAGTGCTTTCCTGAACCAGATTCTTAAATGTAAAGCAACACGCTGCCCCGGGGAACCTGTGGAGAAATGCTGGGTGTTTCAGTGACAGCGGAATTGTACCCTGCTGTCTACTGCTTACCAGTGAACCATCTCTGACTCACTGAGAGATCCTGCAAGTCGTCTTAAGTTTGTCCCAGTTTAAGTCCAAACTACCTGTGTGGCTTATTTGGAGTGTAAAGAAGTCCTGAAATTCTTTCCTTTATTGCATTTCTAGTGGAGGTAGGTTCTCCCACACCTTTGGAGAGCATTTCTGGGTCAGTTAGTAAACATTTGCCAGTTTTGCCTGGTTTCCCTCTGCCATTTTTCATTGCTTGGAGTGTCTCCTGGACTTCAGTACAACAGCTTTTTGTTGTTGTAGTGTTCATTAGAATTTATCTTTGTTCCTGCATGCACTGACACAGCTATTGATGAAATGGAGTAAGTAACGTGTAAGCTTAAACAATAATAAAAGTGATCTATCTCTCGACAAGCATAACAATGTAACTAGAACAGCAATGCTTCTTTGGGCATAGGATTCACTTTTTCAAAGAGAATTTGACCGAGTTAAAAGGCAAACGATAGTCAGGTCTGCATAACATGATAGGAATTGGTAGACAGAGTAGCTGTGGGTCCTGCTTTGCTGCCTTTTTTATGGCCACTTCAAAAACTGCATCTTCTTCCTACAACACTGGGATTCCGAGAATAAAGTGCT
Source organism: Antrostomus carolinensis (assembly GCF_000700745.2). Lineage (NCBI taxonomy): Eukaryota > Metazoa > Chordata > Aves > Caprimulgiformes > Caprimulgidae > Antrostomus > Antrostomus carolinensis. Next base: position 15,583 of record NW_010287870.1, read on the forward strand.
CGTGAGCATATTTCTGAAATCTGTGAAGGAGCGGGGATTGCAGATTTGCCAGCAGTCATGTTGATATATAATGCATAATAAATACAAATATATAATAAGATCTGGACTTTGAGAAGAGACTCTGCCTTTTCAGTGGTCCTATAAACACTAAAACTCCTCAGAATTACTTCAATCAGTCAAACTTCTACCAGCTCATAAGAGCCATGATTACAACTGGACTCATCCCACCTTTGCAGGGTCCTTCCTCCTATTGAACACTAACCCTACATAATTGTAGTAAGCTGCTAGAAACTAGCCCATGGAGATGAAGTTAAGGTATGATGTCTGTATGTTCTAGGGAAATAATAAATATGTTATTTATAGTGTACATAATATTACATGGTACAGTAGATATTTATCCTGTTTAAATAAACAATAACTGCAATTATAACCTGCTTCAGTAAATAGAAAACAAACATAGGAAGCATTTGCATGGAAAGGAGAACAGCAGACAATACCTAAAATCTCCTATCTCCCTTTCAGGGGAAAAGAGCAACACATTTCAGAGAGACTAAGAACATGGAAATTTTCCTTTGATTTCTAAACAGACAAATGCCCTTTGAACAAGGCATATTTCCTTTGATTCCTGTATCAACATTTAAGTTTTTAAGCTTTGCCTGGACTTTTTTAACACACTGGTATAAAGCCTGACACTTCCTCTCTAAAAGACATGGAGAAAACTGGGATTTCAGCTTTAAAAATGCTGTCAGATGAACATCAGTGTGCAGTGTGTAGGATTTATGAACACATGGGCAAGACCCCTGCTTGGCCTGAGTGGAGCCATGGCAGTTCCCATCCACTGAGGGCCTTGGACCCTTCAGGCTTATGGGATGCTGTCTTCTGAGGCAATCGTGCCCATGGCCTCAGCTGATTGCTCTGCCACCTTGGTTGCCTAATTTTCTATTCAGGACATTTTGCTTGCTAGTATACGCAATGGCTTTCCTGCTATTTTCCTATTTCTGAAGTTGTCCTTTCACCTTGATTATTCTGCCCAAACAATATTCTTGGGGGTTTTTTGATCTTGCCTTTGTAAGAACATTATTTTCAAGAGCATTGCACTTAGCTGCCATACCCAGGTGGCAGCTGGATCCTGCCTGAGACTGCGGCCCAGAGTACCAGCTGCCCCTTGCCTGCCAGAAATGTAGAAAGTCACAGACAGCCAAAGCAATGGGAGCCTCTGCTCCAAAAATGGGTCTTTGGAAAGCCAAAGGAGGATGTATGGATCTGTTTCAAGACTAGATGTGGCAGCAGCATGAAGGAGGGATGCACAGTCCCTGTCATGCACTGAGACAGCACTGAACTGTGCTGGGAAGGGCCAGTGCTACCTCAGCTTCATCCTCTCCCTCTCCAGTAACCCACCCACTGCAATCCAGCAACTCTCTTGAGACATCTCATTAAAAAGTAGGTAACCAGTGCTGTCAGGACTGCAGAGATATGAGGTCTCTGTGTCTATTCTTCATAATTAGACAGCACTGTAGCAATGAAATACCTCCTCAGGTCCTCCTCCTAAGGGAGTCACTCCCAGAGTCCAAAATGCCAATGAACTCCTCAGGCTGACTTAGAGCATCATCTGGTTATGAGAGATGATTACAAGGGTGACATCTCTCTTTATGTCTCATGTACGCAGAGATCTGCTTTTTTCCTTTAAGAAACCCATGAAGAAAGTCTGTGTGATAGGTTCAGTAATATTGTTTAGAGGGCTTCAGTGCAGTGTGGTATTTTTCATTAAATATTATACTTAGACAACACTTGTGCTTCATTTACATACGGAGTCTGAATTTAACTTATCTTTATGTGGGGAAACCATTTCAGGTTGTTAGTTTTCAGCATCTCTCATAACTGCAACTGCTATTTGTGTTGCAGTTGGCTTTCCAGAATTGTTTCCACATCAAAGCTTTGTCTGAATGAAAGGAGGACTGGACCAGTTGTCTGAGCCATTGCCCTTGCTACCAATGTGCTGGCACTTCCAGAAGCCTCATGGTCCTGGGCCAAAGCACTGATGCCTGTGGACAGGTGCAGGAGCTACTTGGCCATTGCAATCCAGAGTCAGTAGATCCACAGCCTGCATACTTTGGACTCACTGTGAGTGGTCTTCAGGGAGCATGGCCTTGTATTTACATTTGGGATTTCCCAAAAATTCTTCTTAGCTGTCACATTTGGGAACATAATACTGAACAAGAGTGAGAATGACACTATTACTGGAAAAATTGGCTTAAGCTGGTAGGAAGGCAATTTCACTGTGACCTTTTCTAATGAGCATGGCAAAACTTTCATTTTATTCCTGCTTCACCAGCCCTTTCTGGCTTATTTTAGTTTGTTTTCTTTTGTAGACTGGGAACTATCTGGGGCAGTGTGTGTGCTATGTTTGCTCCCTGCCTGTCAAGACACAAATTGTTATGAGTCAAACAGCGTCTTCATTTGCATTTGTGCTTTGCTGTAGCTCTCAGCAACTGTGCTGGGGTGGAAATGGAAGCAGGATTTACTCCAGAGACTACAAATCTATGTGAATGTTTGAACATCTTGTGTGTGACTTTTTCCCAGTAATAGGTGTTTCGGGCACCCAAAGTTAGAGAAGAAAGCCTCTAGTACCAGTACAGGGTGCTGTTGACCCAGGCTAACAGAGTCTTAGGCATCTAAAACCTACTTGGCTTTGGACCTATGTGACCTTCAGCCACTTCCTCAAGGGAGACTGGACCAAGTCTCAGGGTTTTTATGAGAAGTGAATGTCAAGTAGGATCTCTGGGGAGATCTGACAGCGGCCTTCCAGTACCTGAAGAGGCCTACAAGAAAGCTGGGGAGGGACTTTTTATAAGGGCAGGTAGTGATAGAACAAGGGGAAATGGGTTTAAGCTGAAAGAGGGTAGGTTTAGATTAGATATTAGGAAGAAGTTCTTCACTGTGAGGGTGGTCAGACACTGGAACAGGTTGCCCAAGGAAGTTGTGGATGCCCCGTCCCTGGAAGTGTTCAAGGCCAGGTTGGATGAGGCTTTGAGCAACCTGTTGCTAGTTGTATTCACTAGATGGTCTAGTGGAAGGTGTCCCTGCTGATGGCAGGGGGGTTGGAACTAGATGATCTTTAAGGTCCCTTCCAACCCAAACCATTCTATGATTCTAGGATTTTCTAAAGCTCACAATCAAGCAAGGTAAATGGGTACTACCGAATTAGAATAAAACTGTGAATGGTAACACGAGGACTTTAATAAAGAAAATATCTTCACAATGTGAAACTTGACAGCAGCTACTCCAGAGAGATGAGTAACTGCTCATGGAGGGGCTGGGTTGTACTTCGAAACAACGAGCACGTCTCCTTTTCCTTTTGCCATCTTCTGCCCTTGGCATACAGACAGCTGGGGAAAATACCTCTCTTCCAAGCCCAGGGTTGCTTTTTTTTTTCTGGATCTGTGAGGTCCAAATTCCTTAGATACAGACCTCTTTCTGCTGTAGGTGACAGGAAGCAGTTTGAGGGAGGAGTATCTCACATACTACATGGGGAAATACAGATAGCTTTCTATGCCGTTGTGAGCCTCCTCTGTGACTGGTAATTCTCTAGTTCTAGCTCTGTTCTAGTCAGAATTTACTTCTGAACTAGAACTTAATCTAGTTAGAACTTATTCTCAGTTCTAGCTCTGAATTTGCTTCCTTGCTTTTTTCATAAAATATAGGCACTTTCCTTATCAGTTTCATCTTTTTCTTTCATATCTTATTTTACCACAGGCTGAAGTCCTTTAGATCATAGAGTTTTGCACAGACTACCCTGGAGCAGCAAGTCAAAACAAAGGGTGCCTGGAGGTGTTCTTTGACAGTCCCCATTGAAATAATGCAGGGAACAGACTCTTCCTGTCACCAGTACTGCTGCCAACAGTGATGGTCCTGTGTAATGTATGAAGGAGTCCTTACTGACAATGGTGAGTCCAGGGTAAAGTGTGGAGGATAATTTCCACACATTTCTCCTTGCCTTTGTTTATGTGCACCTGCTCGGCGTAGCATCCTGGAGTGAAATCTCACGGCATCATCTCTGCCTGTTACTGGTACCATTAGAGTAGCTACCTGCTTTGGCCAGGCCCCCTCTACCTCCACTGGCAATGAAAGTGCGTGGAGGAAAGGAGTTCCACCCTGGAAATGAGTGTCCCAGTGTCAGGATGCCGTGTTTTCTGCTCCCTGAGCACTCTCACATGTCCAGGAGATGTGGCTGCATTTCTGTGTGTCCCAGCCATTCACAGTTGGTGCATCAGCCTCTGAAAGGGCACAACTTGGAGCAGAGTTTATTCAGTTGCGCTGTGATGCAGAGGTGGTGAGAAGCAGAGGAAAAATAGTGGCAAGGCAGTCTTGAAAGATGGTCTCAGCTGTGATCAAGTGGTCCCAGAAGCCAGCCAGGTTGGAAGTACTTGCAAGGTCTGTAAAAGAGCATGCAGGGAGCTGCTTGTGCTGGAGTGATGGCATGACAAGCTGCTGTGGGGGTTGCAGGCTTCCCCCATGGGAAGAAGATCCCTCCACGTTGAACACATGATGTTACTAATGGCTGGACCTCAGATGCACGTTTGCAGTGGAGATAGTAGCAAGAACTAATTAAACCATAGATGGAGGATAAGTGATACAAGTGGGTGATATGTATTATAGTGCACATGTGAAGGAAGCTGAGCCTTACAGTCATTGGGCTCGAACTTTAATACACCTTAGCCCTACTATGTCAGTAACCCTTTGGCACCTACCACACAGGTGGATGAAAGCTGCTCCTGGCCTCTTTCATCAGGTCATTCTTGGTCTGATACCCTGACTTCATCTTCCAGAGTACAGTTGGCTTCAACTATCTGAGGGTCATGTTTTAATATTATGGTAGCTGAATTCACAGATAACTCTCTTGTCTTTGATGGGACTTGGGACAGTGTGGGATGCTTTGTACAAGCTCCCTGGGTATCCACTGGGAAGTCTCTGGGATCCCTTATGGCTAGTCTGTCTCCCACAGTGTGTGCCTCACCCTGACCAGGGTACCCTGAAGCTGATGGGGAGGAAAAAGCTGCCTATGAAGCACCTTTCTGCAGTGGACAATTAAGGACTGATCACCCTTCAGCAAGGAGGTAGCAGGAACATTGCGACATACACAGAGTAAATGGATGAATTTTATTGTTCCTGACACAAATAGTTCTTTGAAAGTGTTCCTGCACATTCAGGCAAAGCTGTAGGTGAAGTGAGCACTAAATAAAATTCATTATTTTTCTCACACAGCCATGAGAAAAATCATGATTATACTGAAAAAAGCAACACCATCAGCCAATGCAGAGATGAAGGGCTTATTTACACCATCTCTCATGTTTACGTGGCCTCAGCAACAGCACTGGAGCTGTATAAGCAGTGTTTGGCCACTCTCCAGTGGTTTATTAGTTGCAAACATAATTTGTGATAATTCTTTGACAGTTTATTAAGATAATCATGGTAAGAATGGCATGAACAAGAGTCAGAGTGTACTTAAAAGGAAAAGGTTGTGCTACTGGCTTCAATAACGACAGGTTAGTAGAAAAATTGCCTCTGTCTACGAAAACTTTGCGTTTACCAGATGTTCTATATTTGAAACTCTTGCAATTAGCTTTCAAAGAGGTAAATTAGACATGATAAGTTAATCATTACTGTTACATATTTGAAACACCACCTGGTATTTGCAGCATAATTAATGATATTATGACTCTTGCACAGTGGTTTTAAATAGTCTTCAGAAATGTCTATCATTTGAATTGATTAGGAAAGATAATCTTATCTGCCCCTGTAAAACAAATGCTTTAGCTGTACTTTTCATCATCCATTCATAAACTCTATATTTTAGAATATCTCTGCAAGAAATCTTCCCTGGTGAAGCCGAAAAAACACTTAAAGAAATGGGAATTTGAAACTTTTAAACAGATCTAAGATGAACTCATTTTACTATCTGTTGCAGACAAACAAACTTCCTATAGATATCTCTTCTCCAAAGTGTGTAATTCACAGTAATATAACTCATGTTGTCTCCAACAGCTACTCAATATTTCCATAAGGCTGCTCTATTAATAGTAAATTGGTAACTATGCAAATTGTTGAACACTTAAGTATAATCAAGAAAGAAAAAGAGTGGGGAAATCAAAGTTTCATTTTCTCATTTGTATGCTTAGGATATGCTTATGTATGGTGATTTTTAACAGCTGTCTGCATCAGCTTAAGTGCACATTCAAACCAGGTCTAAAATCTTCTGCAAATCCCACCTCAGGGAATTTTCGGGAGCTGCTGTAATGCTAAAAGCTCTGCTAACCTGATCCAGACGGAGACCTTAGAAGGAGGAAACTCTTCTTGAATGCATTCATATTTCACGTTCATTATGCTCCAGTATATATGAGAAGGGAAAATTATGTGGCTCGTGAGCTTAACGGGCTGCAAATGCAAAGGCTGAGAAGATCCTTGTGTGAGGGCAGCTTTCGTCACGTGCTTCTACTGGACCTCGTATTTCAGAGGCTTGGGTGGGTCACCAGTGGGTATATTTGCTTTTGTATTCATGAGTTGTTTCACATTCAACGGGAGCTCTAAACATGTGCTATATCCATAGAGCTCCACTGACGTATGTTTATGGGGTAAACACAAAGAAATCAGCCACACTAGCACAATCCCTTTTGTACTGCTGTCAGAGGCGAGAACAAAAGCTTGAGCAGACAGACCCTAAGCTGTCAAGTATGATTACCGGAGCTAAAAACTAAACAAGTAAATTTTGCAGCATCCAAAGGGTCACCTGCTGAGCAACACAGAAGCGCAGGATCACAGCAGCCTCCTCTTGCCTGCTCTAAGTTGTGTGTGCAGTGGGTAGGTATGGCACGCTACCCCATGGGTTTGTGCTGGTGGCACTTGAGTCAGGGCTCCATGTACTTCTGGGGATAAGTAACTAGCCACCCTTACTCATGAGAATGAACCTGAAAGGGATTCAAGAGGAGCAGAGCTTACTGATAATCCTGAGAGAGGGCTGAGATCTAGTGGTCGGATCCTACAAGCCAGAGGGATGCACAGATGGGCTTCAACTTCTATCTGGACCTGACCCTAACCTTTTCCTTAAGCTTCAACCCCTGTACCTTCAGGCGAATACAAATACCAAGACAGCAAGTGACAGCACACCTGGGATGGGCCACCTCACTCCAGATGGGGTTTTTTCCCATAGAAATTTGGCCTCTGGAGCTCCGTTTCTTGTCCCACATCTCAGTGAGCTGCATATTGACAGCATCTCAGTGAAAGCAATGTTTTCATAGGTGTTTCTTTGGAAATTACTTACCCTGTTCACAATCAAGTACACTTATCAGAACTTTTGGAAGCTCTTCCTTCTAGAAATGCAAGTCAGAGCTAGTTTCTAGACTCCTTGCAGGTGATGGGGAGAAACTGACACACATAGGGGTGATTAATTTCTCTACTGGGTATATTGGCCCGGGACAAGCCAATCTCTTTTTCTCACTGCTGGCATTTGAGTCAGCAAATTTCACCTGCAGGCATACATGTTTGGTCAGATGATCCCCAGACTTTGGACCTGCTAAGATCTCTTTCCTAAGGCTGTGTTTAAACTGTCCACAACCTTATGCTATTTCCATGTTCATTTACACAATAGAAGAAAATGAGAAGGTAAGTCACAGGGTAAATTCTATCATTTTCTACCTGAAATTCTCCTCATTATCAGGATTTGTTCCTTGACCAGAAAAATTGTTCACCAAGTCCTTTCCACTTGCACAATCCAATCCACACTCTCACTCCAGTTTTTGCAGCAGGTCATCTTCATTAATAATATATATACAGCCTTAGATTCATTAGGAGTGGCATCTAGCTGGAGGTCATTCCAAAGTCTTACTTTAATGAAACAGCTATATATCTATATTAAAAAATTATGAGGTCATAACCTATCAGGCAACAGGTGTTCTAGTGCTTCACCTTAGATTCCTAATTTGAATACAATATATATAGAAGTCTATCCAGACTGCAAAAGGTGCTGTAAAAGGAGAGGAAAGTTTTCACAGAAAATAATTTTTACAGACAACCTGTTACAAGGCTGCTACTCTCCTGTGGGCAGTAAAACAAACCCACAGAAAAACTGTAGTATGAAGGCACCGCTCTGTAGTGAAAACTTTGCTGTCCTTTGTTTAGAGGAAACAGAAAGAATTTTGAACCTACTTAAATGTTAGCCATGATAAAATAAAGCATAAAACTGAGCCTCTCAGCTCACTCGTACAGGCTATCACTGAAAAGGCAAAGCAACCACTTAAATATGGATGTGATGCACGTGCTCAAGTAGTTACCAACTGCCTCTACAGTCTCCTCAGCTGGGATGTGAAATGTAGGGGTTGTCAGTCTGCAGACCTGGGGGCACAAGCAGTCGAACAGCTACACTGGGAAGCAGCTTTTGTGCTCACCCCTCCATGGTGCTATTCCACTGCTGCACAATTATGGCCACCAACCACTGCCCCACCCAGGACCTCCACATTAGGAGCAGCCCAAACACCTAGTGCCTCATGGCTCACATCTCCTGGATGACAGGACACATGAGCTGTGCAGGGGAGGAAATGAGCAAGTTAAGGCCAAGAGCAGCTTTTGCAAAGAGAGTGTCACACTGCCCCTTCCCCTTGCCATGGCCAGACTCCCTGGGACAGTTGCAAAACACTTGCACATCCCCAATTGGGCTGCCAAAAGCACAGGGGACATGGGGACAGGTAGCTGCCAGAGGTCCCATGGGTGCTGCAGCAGCCCATGTCCCTCCTGGGTAAGCAACCAGCACCTTCGGCAGAGCTGCTGGGGCAGGGACAGTGAGTAGACACAGGTTGCCCTTGCAGAACTCTAGAGCTTTGATCTCCATAAAAAGATGCTTCCAGAACTGCTGTGACTTGAATTATGTGGAAAAAGGAAATTCCACTGGGATGTCATAAGGATGAATTTGGCAAGTGCTGCATGAAATGGCATCTGTACAGCTTGATCAAATAGCCTGTCACTCTTAGCAAGTGCAAGAGCAGCTAGGGTGAGGCAGTGGATGTGAAGTGTGGTATTTCACTTCAACACTGAATCAAGCCAAGCTGCCATGCACAGGCCCGGGGCTACCCAGTGCTATATTTAGAGAAAAGCTACCCCAAAGATGCTGGGGAAGAGATGAGCTGCCAGGGAGCCACTCACTCCACACTGCTGTCCCAAATTAGCCGGGGTAATGACCACTCTTTTCTCTCTGCCCCTCCAAGCCATGCTTAACCCCTGCACCTTTTCCTCTCTGCTAAATAGACCTCTTGCCTTTAACTGTAGCCAGAAGAGGCCTCAGACCAGTATCCCAATTCAAGTGGCAAATGCTCTTTTGCACAGTTCATGCTGGTGAGGGAGTTATTTTCCCAGTGAAGTTTATAGTGGTTAGAGGAACGACATAAGCTCTCCTGGCACACTACCATAAAGAAGATTGCTGTGTCTCTCCAAGGCCATCTCCTGGCACAGCTCTGTCAGCTGAACATGTAATTCCTTTAACCCTCAGGCTGACATAATTCTGTGGGCAAAACTCCTTAAGTGTGAGCTAAGGCATCGTGTATTCAAGGTGTCCCTGTGCCAGCCTGCTCAGCAAGTGTCTGTCACCTGCTAGTCACTTGGCAAAAAGAGTTGGAAAAGCCAGATTTATCCGATAAATAACTCTGCAAGTGAAGCCTGAGCAGGAGCAGATAGAGAGCTGGGATCACAATAAAGAAGTTATTCTGTGGTTAATTCAGCAGCTGCCGAACCTTATGGATCAGAGGAGGCAGAAATGCAACCGCAGCAGTGAGGGGAACAACGTGAAAGGTGTCTGGGGATGTGTGCTTCCTTAAGATTAGTCCATGGATTATGGGGTTTTGTGTCTAAAATAAGGATTGACTGGCCCACCACAGAGAAAAGATCTTACAAGTGTAGCAAATTCAGGGTTTTAAAATAGGACATAACTTTGTAGATTGGCTAAGTCTTGTATCATATCAGAGCAAGTTAACTCTTTGCAGTCATATGGTTAATTCAAAGAACATTATCTACTCCAAGAGCTTCACAGGAAGAATTCATTTCACAAGTCTGCTAAATGCCCTGTGCACACAAAGGCGTTTGGATTTTTGTTCTCTCTTCTACCCACTGACAAATATGAAACCTAAATTTCTGATCTTTTTGTATTCCTACAATTTTATCTATCCTGGATTTCCCCTTCTTCACAGCAGTGTAGAACAATGAGTTCCACAATTCAGTTAAATATTGCATGAAACTGCACTTCTATTTGTTTGCTTAAAATCTACTGCCCCAATAACTTTAGTAGATGGCCACAGTCCTCATACTGTGAGAAAAATCCATTGTTTTTCCCTATTAATTTTTGCTGGAGCACCAGTTCTTTTGTATGCTTCTAGCAGAATCCCATGTCTTATCTTTTTTTACGTGCCTAAGAATCTTAAGCTACATTTTTCTGCTCTCAAAAGAAACTGTTCCATATCTCTTATCTCTGTAGTTTTTGAATTTATTGTACTTTTAAGCTGGGATCACCACCACTGCAAGTGAAACTGAAGATACATTTATATGCTTTTATATGACAGCATAATGATGAGAGCAAAATGATATTTTGCTCTCTCTTCCTGAAATGCAGAGAAGTGTTTGCATGCCTGAGCACTTTCCCAGTCTTTCTAGCTACACTAATGAAAGGTATAAAATCCAAATATACAAACATTTTGTAGTCTACCACAGCAGTCATGCTACTGACTACATCCCTGCCTAATAGTCTACTTGCCTTTCTGAGCATCTCCAAACACTGAGTGGTGCTTTCAGGCAACTAGTCACATTGACATCAAGAGCTCTTCCTTGTCTCGTAAGGGATAAATCAGAGGCTGTGGATGGGTATGCGTGGCCAAGATAATTTTCTCCTTGTGCTTGACTATACTTTTATTTGCACTCAATTTCACCTGCAGGCTTATTGCCCACTTATTTACTGCTCTGGTGACACTTTTTGCAGTCAGCTTTAGATTTGACTATCCTGATTTATTTTGTATTACCTTCAGGCTGCATAGCACTCATTGCTACTTACCGGGTTTCCATCAGTACATCGAACTGAGTGTGTCACACTCATACAAAAGGCCTATGTATATACATATAGGATGCATTGAACAGTTCCAGTAGATGGGAGGACATATGCTCAACATGGCAGCTAGCAAAACTTAAGAATGGTGGTTTGCAAAATGGCAAAAATACTAGAATTAATCTAAGCAGAGAAGAATGCAAGAATATATTAAATATATTTAATTGGAGAAAACACTAAGATTGCCATCTTCGGTGTGCAAATTCTGTGATTCATAGGGAGGGGAATGGAGGAGAAATTGAAAAGATGAGCAAGGAAACAAAGACAGTCCTAAAGAATAAACAAGAAAGATAAGATGGTTGAAGGATGCATAAATATTGGGAGGCCAATACCTGAGTGTCAAGTTCTGTTGTTCTTTGCTCATGCAAAGTAACTTCTACTCACTCTAGAGTTTGGTTAGACAACTCAGGTAACATGAATATGGGACTGACATGAGCTGATGAGCTGCAAAACCCATGGCTGTATAAAGGCATATTCCTGCAAAGGTATCCATAATTGATTCAGTCCTTCCAGCATGTGTGGAGCTGTCTGCAGATGCAAAATTCCAGGTACACCCAAATGTGTTGCCAGTACTAACACCTTGAAAACCCCTATAACCTCCTGTGGAACAGTGGGGTTGAATGGGAGTGGCTGCCTTCCACAGCCAAAGGAGCAGTTTCCTCCTCCATACCGGATCAGATCTGCCCCCATATCACAGCCTTATATATTGCTGGTTGCAAGGCATTTGCATGGTGGGCAATGGCAGGTTGACTAAAGTGATGGGAAGTTTCAACACAGCCAGAGTAATGATAGGTAGTAAAAATTCAGACAGTTGAAGACAATTATTGAATTTTACATAGGCTTTGAGAAATTAAATTAGTTCAATGGCAGTTCTACCATTTGGGAAGCTGTAACATATTACTGGATGCACTAGAAGTAACATTTTGAAGTCCAAAAATAGGCTGCATATACCACTCCTTCTGCTTCCCCTGGAGTGCTGAGAACATTCAGTACTTATTAAAGGAGGCATTAAAAATAATTTGAGGGTTGCATATTCCTTTCTATGATTTCCTTTTTGAAAAATACCAGAATAACCACTTACAGCTATTCTTCTTGTGAGAGTCAGACAGCAGCAGAAAATGGAAAGGAGGGGATACACACTTCACTCAGCCACATGACTTACTGTTGCGGTTGGGTCTGGCAGTTCGTTTTCTGCACCTGGCCATGAAACCCCCTTCTCAGCCTGTCCCATTCTCAGCAGCTTTCCTCCTACAAACCTAGGAAATGGCAAGCCCTTGAGGTCAAGACTTGGGGAACAGAAACAGGAGAAATCTCATGTTTCAGACAAAAGGCAAAAAGGACCATTGCTGGGTCATATTTCCATAAGTCACAAAAAAATAAGTCCCAAGGACTTTCTTCTGGATTGTGCTACAAAGGATCTAAACTGTGCTTCCACCAACCAGCCCAGAGATATTGGTCACCACAGCAAACTATTAGAACTAGTGTATGTCAAAATGTCCTCAGGGCCATTTGGCCTCAGAAAGCTTCCAGGGACTCACTTGTAAAATCTGATTCATGAAAACACATAACCAATATCAACTGCATCTGCATGTTATCTAAAGCCTTGTGGCTTATGTTTGCCTTGTGTGTTCCTGCATCCAGTGTGGTGCCATGCAGAGAAGACCTGAGGACATGCATAAGCATTTAACACAGATGAGAAGAGCAGGTCTTTCATGAATTTGTACCTGAAAGTCCTGGAAAATGTCTTTGCATTTTACAGCAACAGCTTGAAATCAGTGTTTCGATGGATTTGTATTTGTGGAGCTGAGTGCCATTATTTTTGCTCTGCAAATATTTTGTTGGCACTCAAAGGCTCCTGTTGAGGTTGAGTTTGCCATTGGGCCTGAGGTTGGATGAGGGCTGAAGAGAGCAGCTTTGACTTCAAGCAGGCTGCTTACTCCATGGTCTCCATGGAGCATTTTCGGTTCCAACAACCACACCTCAAGTGCTGGTGCTGGGGTTGTTAATGGAGCTGGACTGGCTGTATCATGTTTACCACTGAGGCCAGGTGAAGCAACGGTGGAAAATGAAAAGAGTGGAGATTTTTCACAAGGAAACTTACTGATTCTTTCCCACTTTTTTTTGAATCAAAAAAACCTTCTCACACAATGAGGGCCTGCTAACTCTTTTAGCATGCACAGCGAGTTTGTAGGAACATATATCTTGTGTGTAAAAAATCCTGTATTGCACAAACATTGGAGTATTTCTACAGGTTCATACCTGTAAGTATTTCTCTAGACATAAAGCCTCTGCTCTATTTTGAAGTGTGTCACTGTATGTAAGTGAAATGGAATTCACAGAACAGGAGAAAGACTGGTAAAAATTAAATTACTAATAGGTGGTATTTAGTTTGGGGGGCACCTGAGTGTGGAGTTTTGTATCCTGGAATATTTCTATTTTTATATTCAGGATATAAATGAAGGACAGGATAAAATGAAGTTAATGAAAAGCCCTGGGTTCCCCACTGAATGACCTTGCCTACATGCTCATAACTCCCATAACCCTTGCCCAGCAGATCCTAGGTTCATCCAGTCTCTTGTGGTTAGGGCATTTTCTTTGTAGGTAGAAATTGGTGTTTGAACCACCTCTGTCTAAAGGTAATCCCACTTCTCAGGTAAGGGTGCCAGGGCATTACAGTTATCTTCCTTTAACCATCTCTCATAAGGAGACTGAGCAGCCTTGTGCTTAGTTGAGCCAGAGAGCCAAAGGAAAAACAGACAGATTTAAGCCTCCTCTGTGAACCAGGCAATGAAATTTAAGCTTGTGCCTCTGAAGTTCTTCACCAGAGCTAGATATTAGCAGCTAATGTTTTTATTTTAAAAGGAAAATGCTTTCAAATCTCCTATAGCCTCTGCTTTCACAGCTTTTAAAAATTAAATCAATAACTAACCTAAAAGAGAGACAGAAAATACTAAATGTCCTACATTTAGTAGAACTGTACCAGATTTAAGTAAATCAGCAGTATTTCCCTGCAAAGCCTCTTTTTACTTTATTCTATATAAAATTCAGAGCAACATAAAAATTCCCCTGATGATATGAGGCCTTTTGTCATTCGCAAAAGATTTTCAGGCAAGCTATTAAACAATGATATTTTCCTTTATAATTTGTACTAAAAAAATATTTCCCTATATTTGTATATCAGAGGCAGGCAAAAATGAAAACTTCTAGATTGAAATCGACAAGGACCCTGACAGTATGGATTGAAACCCCAGTGCTGACATAGCAGTGTCACATTTGGGACTGATGGTAGACTTCACTAGAAGAACTCTCCAAAGCCAGTGAATTTTCAGAGCACAGGGGAAAGAGATTACTAAAACTGAAGTAAAACTTTCCATCCGTCCCTGACATGCACTTACTATACTGTATATAATAGCTATGCTGTTACTCTTTTAGCAGATACTATTAAATATCATAAGTAAAAGATCAATGTATGTGTGATATGAGGAACACACACTTACTTACTTAGACTTCTTATTTTTGGCATAAAAACTTTGCTTGCTGTCTCCAAAGTCACCTGATGTTTGAGCGTTGACTCCTTTAAGGGCTGTTACTGTCTATCGTGTATAACCCATATACATGCGCTTCCTGGAAAGATTTGTAAGGTGTATCCATAAAAGAAAACGTTATTTATTTTCTGAAATGTTTCAAGGCTGCAGAAAAGCACTATCTATGCCACGAATTAGAACAGTGGTTTCTAAATTATTGGGCCTGTGGACTGCTGCCAGCCCAGAATGTCTCTCCCAGATGACCACACATGGTCCTGACCATATTGTGTAAATGAAAACACCCTTGATGTGGTTTCCAGCTCTCTCTGTGGGCTCTTTATTGCACCTTGGAGGGTCACTGCTGAAAACCACCACCATAATACCTGTTATGAGATGTTTTGAAATCTTGAAAATTACAGTCCCTCTTCTTCGTTTGGCCCTCAGTCTCACAAAGGACCCCACTGTAAACAATCCCTGTAGTAAGTATACTTAGAGCATAGAAAGCCAAGAACATGCCATAGCAGTTTGTTAGAGTACTGGTGTCAGAATACTTTTTTCCTTTCTGAGTTGGAGAAATACAAAACAGATTCTGAATTATGCGTGCCGACAGTAACACGTGCATTGAATTAAATCACTAGACCCAGTGCAAGCACTCCACCTGAATTTTTAAATTCAGAATTTTTTTCCCATTATGTCTTTCTGTTTGGTCGACTGTGGTTTTAAAATTGGGCTAAGTGCACAAAATAGTGAAAATTATTGTACTCATGCTACTTGCATAATTCCATGCTATTAGCTTAAAATCCTGCCTACACAGAAATAGCTGAACACTTTCTCCTTGGCAATTCAGAATTCCCAGGTTACTTCAGCAAATGAGGGTTCCCTCTGACATCTGGGTATTTGCTGTCTGCACGTGATTCCTGTTACTGCCGTGTTCAGGGGACTCGCTGCAGCAGCGTTGTACGAATGTTAATTAAACCGATACCAGCTTTTATGTGTCTAGCTGATAAGGTGAGCTGGTGATGCTCTACATTTAGACTCGTCAGAAGCTGTTTGAGAAGGCAAACACAGTCAGTGCCACACTGACAGATCTCAAGGCAGCACCTGCACTCTCAAAATGGTGTCAGGCCATAGTTAATGAGCTGAATAAATAATGCGGGACAACCCTGCTAATGGCAGCAGTGTTGTTATACATCAATAGTGTCAACCAGTCAAGCCTTGAGCAGGTAATGCTCCTATCACCTGTGTGTGGACTGTGTTCAACAAAGGGACATGCCGGAGACAGCGCTGCTTTAAGTAGGTAAAGAATATAAAGGTAAAAACCTCACTCTAAACAAACAAACCCCCCCCCCCCACCCATTGAAAATTTCAACATTTGACTGAGATTGATTTTTTTACTGTTTTTTTTTTTTTACTGAGATTGACTGATTTTGACTCTCTTTCCTGGGCAGTTGTGTCATTTCTTTAAAATAAGATCTGGGATTTTTTTGTGCCTTGTTTATTTCAGAAGGATCGTCTGTTGTTGTACTCCCACCTTTGTGCCTGCATGAGTTTTGTGGAGTAACCAGGGCAAGGTGCCTTGGGTAACTTCTGAGACTGAATTTACTGCATGTGCCTAACATTGTACCTTGGCTGGAACAGCCCCAGTATGTCTGTGTTCCTTGGAGAGGCTGTCTGGAGATGGGGGTGCGGACATACAAGTGAATAAAACAAAGAAAGGGCAGTAGGGAGGCAGAAAAAAATGGATGTTGTGATAGGATCTTCAATTTCCAGAGGCTCACTTGTACTCCTTTGTATGCTTTATCGAAAAGTTGAGTAGCTTGGAGTTTCCAGAGAGAGTCAGCAGGTAAGACTGATAAATATAATCAGCTGCCCTTCCAAATCCAATCTTCAATGATCAATGATATGAAGTTTCTGTGGGAACTGGGTATCTAGACCCTTTTGCCCCTTTTTGGCACACTTTTCTCTTTGTTCTCAGAAGGACACTATTTGTACCTAAGGAGTTTTAACAGTAGTTATTTAAGACAGTACCAAAATTCTGACTGTTCATGTTAGCTACACTTCCCCTTCTGTTCAAAAATGACCTGTTCTTTGGATGAGAGAGATATTTTTTTAGTCTGATCTGGTCTATAGCACTGTGTTAATCTGTTAAAAAATGAATTTTCCATACATTTTCACATTTCAGAATTTTTACTAAAGCCTATAATTATTACAGCTCTGATTATTCTGTCATTTAAACACTTCTATTTCCATTTCAGCAAAATTGGCTACTTGATTGTAAAATACTTTCTTTATGACAGTGTTTTCCTCAATAGGTCCTCTGACCCTTTACCAAGAAAAAGATGTTTTTCCCTTCCCTATTACTGCAATTACATCAGGAAACAAGAGCTCACTGAATAATATAAATGTCAGTGAATATTATTCTCTAGAAAACCCTTTTCTATTTCCAGGCAAAAGTTAGTAGTTTGCTTGCAAGGAGCAAACTCATTCTGATGTGCAGGACTTGCTAACCTGCTCTTGCTGGAAGACCACACTACTGTCAGATAACAACATGGGAACATCTGTGCAGGTCATGACATGAGGGTATCCATGCAGATGACAAAATAGGGACATCTGTGCTGCCAAGTTCATTTACAGCTGCTGAGGGTCTGACCCACACTCAAGTGCATCAGTAGTGAAGGGTCGACAAAGGACCTGGGTTTTGTGAATTGTATATTTACCAACTGGAAAGCCATTTAACTCCTCAGGCAATTACTTTTCTGTTTGTTTTTCAACTGCCTGTTGGAAATAATAAAGGTTTGAAACACCGGACAAAGGGTTGGTAGGCAGCCTGTGTGGCTGACAGCTTTGCCTGCTTGGGACCTGCAGTGTTTCTCACCCTCTTGTTCTGCATTGAAAGTATCTAATCCTGACCCACTGGCTCTAGGAAATTTCCCTGAAGACTGCAAGGAAGGAAAGGACAGTGAACAATTTAGGGAAAAAATGGTCTGGAAAAGCAGTGTAAGCCCTTTTGTCAGAGCCTTCTCCCACTGTGGCTAACAGAAATACATTTTCAGACCGAGCAGACAGGATTCATTGCACCATCTCACCATAAAGTAAATATTAAACTGACCATATAAATTGCACCCTGAAATTGCCTATTTCTTTTCAGTGATTATAAAAGGCAGTGTACAGTTACTAGCACTAACTCAGATTTCTTCACCGTGGACATCTCATGTTAGATGGTGAGAATCCCCCCTTGCTATGGACATGTTGCCCTGTGATGGACACCTGAGTGAGGATTGTTGCTATGTTTTTCCCCTTCTCCCAAGGATCTCAGTATCTTCAGGTCACCTGGACCAGACTGTGATGTAGCACTGTTTTGTTTTATAATGCTGGCTGGCATATACATTATTCATGGAAGCAGTGACATACAGCGTATGATTTAAAGAAGGTAATTGCTCATCTGTATATTCTAGGGAATCACCCTGTTATTGAAAATACTCTGAAGCTCCCAAGCAAAATCTATTTTTCTCTCAACTGGAAACAGATTTGGTTGATAAATGTGTAATTGCTGTAGCTTGCCAAAAGATGCTTTAGCTGACAGGAATATTGTGATAGCAGAGGCAGAAATTCAACACTATATCTTAAATATAGGGCACAAAATCCCATCTAATCTGAGGGCCAGATATAAAAAGGGTAAGATTTGAAATAGCTCATACTTTTGCTCATATGAAGTTGAATTCTGCTTGCATTCCTCATAGTAGTAGAGGTGTTAAAAGTAACATTACCACCCACCTGAGTAAAGCAAGCGGGGATTTAAGGCACCTGCTGAGCTCTGAGAAATTTTGGTTGTGATGAGATTTCAGTCTTTCAAGTGGAACTGGTGGTAATTTTTGGCAGGAGCAGAGACTATGATCTGAGACAAGATGTAGCCTTTGGGAGAAACCTGCCCCGGTATGTGTGGAAACAAAGACAGGCTGCTAGCAATAGTACTTCTTTGTGCCACTTTGTGCCATGTTGTCTATGGGATGTGTCACCTGTGCTAACCAGCTGGG
The DNA here is from genome assembly GCF_000700745.2 of Antrostomus carolinensis. NCBI lineage: Eukaryota > Metazoa > Chordata > Aves > Caprimulgiformes > Caprimulgidae > Antrostomus > Antrostomus carolinensis. Next base: position 34,272 of record NW_010287870.1, read on the forward strand.
CCAGTGAGGGACATTTGACCTCCTGCGATGTGAGAGAACTACCCATTAGCCTAGCCACAACACAAAGCAAGCTCTTGCAGACACTTCAGAGGAAAAATATAAAGTGTGTGAGTACATATGAGCATACTCCAACTGGTTTTATTTGTTTGAAGCTGAAGGCAGCACTGCTTGCATGAGCCTGCTGCACTAAAACCGGTCCCAATTTGCAAACACTCCTGGGTTTATCCCCACTCTCTCACGTGAGGTGAGGAGCTGGCTTCCTCAAGCAGCAATATCCCACCTCAGGCTGCTCCTGTCCATCCTTTCCAGCTGCCCCAAGTGCCTGGGCAGTGGGGCCAGGGCAGCAGCACCAGGGAGGAGAAACAAGCACAGAAGCGGGGTGCTTTGCTCCTCACCAGGCGGGGAAGGAAGAGGTCAGCCAGGACAGTGGACACTATGATGAGGACAGTAACTGAACCCAAACTTAAAAAGAACATTGGTTCTTTGGACTGAAAAAAAAAATAAAATCACAGAACAAAGCCTGTTCAATACAAAAAGCATTTTTGTTAAACAATTGTTGGCTACAGTGTAGTGGAAAATTGCCTAAATTAAATCATGTGGAGCAAGTGACCCTGCAGTCTGCTGATAAATTATAAACCTCTGGTGTCTGGCCTGGGAAATAAACCGATTTCCATTCTTATAGGAGCTGGAGACAGCTGTATGTATAACAGAAATATACCTATCAGCAGCCACAGAGGAAGCTATATATCTATTAGCTGAACTGTCTGCACATTGCCTGAAGTACTGCTAGCCATCTGAGAAGAGCAAGAATGGGACTGGCTCAGTGCAGCAAGGACATCCACCCATCAGTCCAGCCCTGCCACCACAGCAGAGATGTCCATGTCTTCCTGATTTTAATCACTAAACAGCAGCACTAAGATGTCCTGGCATGTCTGTGTGGGAATGATTTCCGAACCTCAGCAGCAGAGGATAATTGCCCATGAGAGCTGTCTATGGTTGCACACAGGGGGTGCAATAATGCTGTTTGCCTCCCCTCAGGAAAAAGTTGTGTTTTAGGGCAGAGCCACAGGGCTCTTCCATGAAGGAAGAGTTCAAAACAATTCCTGGAGGACGATGTAGAACTGGGGACTCCCTCTCTGAGGACAGGGTTTTCCAGACACTTGCAGTGCACCTGTCTGTGGCAAAAACAGGGAGGGATTTGGAAAGAGAGATGTTAGAAACCAGCACAATATTCCGGAGATTATCAGGTCCTTCTTTTGTGCTTTACTGCTGGTGTATGAAGTGCATTGCAGGTGTGCAGGGAGTGCTGCTGCTGCAAACCCCAAACTCCCTGATAAGAGAAAGACCCGGGCGGTGTGTAGTTAAACCCTGGCTGAGGAGTGCTGGCAAGTGCTGCCAGAAATACATCATGAATTCTGGCTGTACTGGATTTTTGTTGACTGCCTTGTATCCAGCGTTGCTGAAAAGTTCTGTGCTCTTACCCATTGAGGTGGTTTCACTCCTTTGCCTTGCAGCCAAACACACACTCGATCACTCTCAATCTTCTTCCCCCGCCCCCGCTGGGAGCAGGGGAGAGAATTGGAAGGGTAAAAGCAAGAAAACTAATGGGTTGAGATAAAAACAATTTATTAATTGAAATTAAAAAATAATGATAATAACAGTAATAACAGAATATACAATTGAATGATGCACAGTGCAGTTGCTCACCACCCACCGACCGATGCCCAGCCTGTCTCAGCTAATGATCCCAGATCAGAGGCAATCCTGAAACCACAATCCCAGAAGAGCGAGCCCGAGCAATCCTCGAGAGAATAACCCTGATTTCCAGTCAGCCCTGGTTAATACACTGAACATGACATGATATCATGCAGAAAATCTCATTGGCATATCCAAACATCGATTTGAGGTTCTGCTATTTAATATGCTTCTCCCTCCCAGTCCTAATGCAGCTGTGAACCAGCCAAACACAATGACCTTGGGTTCCAGCAGCAACTAATAACATTAGTACTTTATCAACATTCTTCTCATAACCAGTCCCATACTGAAACTCAAACACAGCTATTCTAGCTACTAAGAAGAAAATTAACTCTATCCTAGCAAAACCAGGACACCTATTTTCTCAGAAATTATTTTCTCTCCCACAGCAACTAGAGAGGAATTTGTGAGAGGGTTTATCTGTAGTTAAAGGATTCTGTGATCCGTTACATTCTGCAATGCCTAGTCTGAAGGCGATCAAAAAAGACTTCAGGGCCTTGAGGCAGCTAATGAAGGGATCTGGGACACAGGTTATTTTCTCCTCTCTCTTTCCAGTTGCAGACAGTGACATTGGAAGGAACAGATGCACATGGCTCTGGTCTATTCATACTTGGCTGATGTCACCACCAGAATTTTTGGTTTTTGATAATGTGATGGCCCACACACCACCAGGCTTGCTGGCATCAGATAGAGTTCACCTTTCTCAAAGAGGGAAGAGGGTCTTTGTTCAGGAGCTTGCAGGACTCATTGACAGGGCTTTAAACTAGACTTGAAGAGGGAGTGGGACAACAACAGGCTTGCCTGTGACAAGCTGGGATGGGGTCGACATGCCAAGGTTAGAGGGAGGGGTGCTGTTGAGGGCCCCCAGCCTGTTGCTCAGAGACATGCTGGTTACATTGCAGCATACTCAAGGTCCTATGGAGATGAGCTGGGGGCTCCTGAGGTAACAGGAGCCAACAGGGAAACACCGGTTGCGCATGGATTGAACTGGACATAAGATGGTGTCTGTCTTTTTTCTGTTTTATCACTGATTTTAAGATGTACTCTTCCAATGAGGTCCTGAGAAGCAGCAAGACTGAAGAGGTGAATATTACCTTTAAAGGATTTCAAACAAGAAGTAATCCTGATTTCTCAGGGAGGACATGGCTCTGTCACATGGTACAGACATAACTTCTATTCCTGTACCTCATCAAAGGGCTTCAGTACAGGGGTCAGAATTATTGAAGGAGGGCATGGCTTACCTAGGAAAAAATTTGCTCACTGTGAATTCATGTAATGTTTTTTGTTTCTGAAAAGTCTCAAAGTTTGTCTTTGGTGTAACGGGTGATTGGCAGCCTTTCAGCTCAGATGCAACATATTTTGATCTGTTTTGCTTGAATACAGGGGAGGCCTTGAATACAGGGAGGAAAATATTCAAAACTCATCAGTAATTTTCAGTGCTTCATCTTTCAAAATTGCAAAATTTTCAGTATGCTTTCATATATATTGACCAATTATTAAAGGTTAGAACTATTTTTCAGTTGTCTGTATTAACATTTTAATATGAGCTGGTATATATACATGAAAAATTCACCTTTTGTTTTCCTTTAGCACAAAGAGTATTTTTAAATCATTGAGGGATTTCTTTTAAGTCATTTAGCTAAAACAGTCTTCAAATAGTTTATTTTCATGCAAGTTTCATAGCAAAACTTAATGTGATGATAATCCTTTCAGAGACTTAATAAGTACCTTAAATTGCTGAAGAATCTGTAACACTCTCATTACTGAGTCTTTTTGCTTTTCTAGTAAAAATATTATCTGGATTCTTAAAAAAACCCTGGTGGTATTAAGCCAAATTCCAGCTTGACAAAGATACATTTTTTTTCAACAGAAGTCTTGATGCCTATAGCTTTAATTTCTTTTTTCATAGAATCATAGAATGTTGGAAGGGACCTACAAGGATCATCAATTCCAACTCTTGCCCCAGCATAGCACAGTTGCAAGATTCAGACCATGTGTCTGAGGGCCTTGTCCAAAGGCTTCTTGAATATTGTCAGACTTGGTGCCACGACTGCCTCACTGGGGAGCCTGTTTCAGTGTTTCACCACCCTCTGGGTGAAGAACCTTCTCCTAATGTCCAACCTAAACCTCCCTGGCACATTTTCCTGCCATTTCCCCTGGTCCTATCATTGGTTGCCAGAGATCAGCACCTGCCCTTCCTCTTCCCCCGGTGAGGAAGTTACATACTGCAATGAGATCTCCTCCTAGTCTCCTCTTCTCCAGGCTGAACAAACCAAGTGACTTCAGCCTCTCCTTGTACGACTTCCCCTCTAAGTCCTTCACCAATTTAGTGGCCTTCTCTGGACACTTTCCAGTAGCTTTATATCCTTTTTATACTGTGGCACCCAAAACTGCCCCCAGTACTGGAGGTGAGGCTGCACCAGTGCAGAGTAGTGGGACGATCACCTCCCTCAACTGGCTTGCAATGCAGTAACTACTGCTGAGTAGTTACTCAGTAAAAAAGCTGAGCCTAGTGCCTGCTAAATACTCCTCCTGAGATCTGATGTTTGTTCCCAGCAAACAGGAGAGTGCTATTTTCATTCCCAAACAGAAATGTAATTGCATTATCATAAAAGTCACATTGGTGTTGGCTGTATTGCAAATGCCCATGGATGTCGTCTTGACCCCAAAGGTGGCATCTAATGCAAAAGATTTCCAGAGAACTGAGACAGCTCCCTCTGCTCATGTCTGCAGGATGAAAGCAGCAAAAATCCCACTATAATTGTACTCTAGCATCAGGAAAAGAATAATTCAAGGTATCTTGAAATGTTTTTTTTTTTTTTTAATTTATTTTAAGGCCACAGTAAAATAGAGAAAATACTTACTAATATATAAAAGTTTCAGCTCATGATATTGGTTATGGGTGTGAAAATCTAGACTCACTGCAATAAAACCAGTGGAAGTATTTCACTGGCCAGTGTTGCAGCTGGAATCAGAATTAGGATCAAAGATTAAAAGCATATTTTAAACACCAGGAGCGACAAGAAAACCAGAAATTTTCATTTTTAGGCTGCTTTTCAAAGGAGAGTGGGCTCACACAAACATGCTGTATCTGCCTGTCTGTCTGTCCCATCCTCGGTATCCTGGAGGCCACTGGTTCATTTTAGGATTTTAGTGAGATTTAACAAAGCAGTTTTAACTTCAAAGGTGATGTGTCCCTGTGTGTTTGCAGATGAGGGAGAGACACTACTATGGACTGTATAGACCAATACCTGGGATCAACACCTTTCTGGCATGCCATCTCCACTCAGAAGCTCTGGTGCAAGCTGCATCCCATGAGCAAACACGGCTTGGCCAGCTCGGCTCATTGGGGACCACTCACACAATTTACCATGTGCTGAAACCTTTGCAGAAAGTCAGTCACTCCACAAGGGTTTTGGAAGAGGAGTCTCTGCCCCGGACAGATATGTTGCAATGTAGAGAGGCCATCATGTAGCTGTCTAATGTCTGCTCTCTGAGTTATGCAGTAGTGTTGCATCAGGTGGTGCTACACCAGTGGGCTCCCTGCCCTCCTCTTCCTCTTCCCCTCAGTCAGCTCTCTGGCCTGACATGAAAACTCACTGTATGAATAAGCATGACTTAAAACAGGGGTAGAGAAAGGATATTCTTGTTATTCTTATTTTATAGCAAGGCTCTGAATCCCCGAGTTAGGAGGGCCTCAAGGGAAAGATGGCAACAGAGCTAGGAGGTAAATCATAGACTCATAGAATGGTTTGGGTTGGAAGGGACCTTTAAAGGTCATCTAGTACAACTTCCTGCAGTGAACAGGGACATCTTCAACTAGATCAGGTTGTTCAGAGCCCTGTCCAACTACATCTCGGATGTTTCCAGGGATGGGGCTTCTACCACCTCTCTGGGCAACCTGTTCCAGTGTTTCATCACCCTCATTGTAAAAAATTTATTCATTGTATCTAGTCTCAATCTATCCTCTTTTAGTTTAAAACCATTGCCTGTTGTCCTATTGCTACAGGTCCCACTCATAAGTTTGTCCCCATCTTTCTTACAGGTCCCCTTTAAGTATTGAAAGGCTGCAATAAGGTCTCCCTGGAGCCTTCCCTTCTCCAGGCTGAACAATGCCAACTCTCGGCCTTTCTTCATAGGAGAGGTGTTCCATCTCTCTCATAATTTTTGTGGCCCTCCTCTGGACCGACTCCAACAGGTCCATGTCAAAAGTCACCTCCTTGCATGTGGCTTCAAGCTGTCCATGGTGCTGGTCACTGCTTTGGGGCCTCCTGTCCCCCCACTGGTGAGAGCGCTCCCAGCACCCTCTGAGGCAGAACTTCCAGGCTGGTGCTTCCAAAATAAATCTGCTGTAATTGCACCAATGTGTAAGAAGCTGGAGAACTGGAGGAATCCCTTCAAAAAGACACTACAACTGTAAGCAAAGGCCTCAATGCAAACACAGATAAAGATGACCTAGAAAACATTTATGATGTCATCTAGAAAATATTTATTGGTATGATCGTAAGGTGTTATGACTGGCTGGAGATCAAGGTTGCATGCTGGAGGCCTAGTTTATCTTTGTGTGCTCCTAGTAGCAAACAGTTTTGTTTTTAGTAACTTTTTGACCTTGTGTAACTAATTGATGTATGACTACGTATGGCATAGTTGTCAAACTACTCAAAAGTAAAAATTACTTGTGTTTGGTCTTCACAAGATTTTTAGAATAAGATGTTAAGCTTCAGATAGAGATATCACTGGGAAAAAAAGACCACTTTTTTATATTGAGGGTATGGACTGTGTATTTTGCAGTGCTTTAATGCAGGGTATTGGCTAATAAAAACAACTACTTGTACAGATGTCATTTTACCTCCTTAATGAATCTAACTCAGATTGTTTATTTAGAAAAAAAAAATAAGTTATCTTTCCCTGCTAGTGGCTCAAACTCTGACTCAGCAATATAAATTAGATCAAATAGAGCTATTTTCATTTATTTAACTCAATCTAGGCTATTTTTTTTTAATATATGTATATTTCTTAACTGAGCCAAAGCATTTCCATGAGGTATAAATTGGGCTGATGTAAACCAAACAGACATTAGTGAATTTTACTAGTTACTCTGTCATAGTTAAACAGGTGCAAATTTCTTCAGTGCAGCTCAGGATGTAAAGCTGCTGAACAGGAGAAATAAAAGAACTTATCACTAAAAAGAATAAAAAAGAAAGAGAGGAAAAAGGAGAATGACTGAGCCTTAATTTTAATGCTTTTTTTTTTAACAAATTGAAGAAGAGAAGTTAACCTAAACCCATGGCAGGTAAAGGGTTTGGATGTTCTCATAAGGTTATACAAATATTTATAAACTTAAATTTCCTCAACTCATTCAGTAATATTTTATGTGCAGCCAAGTGGCATTCAGACAAATCCAACATGTTATTGATTAACATGTGTTTAATCATCTGCTGGAAAATTGGTTGTAAGTGTATTTCTGAGGTTTGGCATGACAACACTGATCCTACCTTCTGGTTTATACACGTTTCCAAGAATAATAATACTACTGCTACTTCCTTTTTTTTTTTTTTTTAAGCCAGACACAGTCCTGGAAAGCTAAACAGGACAGCACAGTAAAGTATTATGAGCACTTTGAAACAGTTTTTATAAAAAGCTAAAAATAGATAGCATGTATCTGCCAAAATCTAAATAAATAATTTTAAAGGTTACTGATTAAATACTTCTAGATATTTAGGACTGTTTCCCTGTAATCCATTTACATGAATTGTTGGAGTATTTAAATTTCAGCTGCATTTTGATGTGCAAAGCTTGATGTCTGTGGGGTTTGATAACCAAGGAAGGACCTCCTGATGCTTGCTTCAGAGACACTGTGAAGTGTTCAACCTTGGAGATGTTCCAAATCTAACTGGACGTGGTCTTGAACAGTCTGTAATAGTTGACCCTGCTTGAGCAGGGAGATTGGACTAGACAATCTCCAGAGGTCCCTTCCAAACTTTTTTTTTTCCTTTCTGATTCTCTGATTCTGTTTGTTATCAGTTCTTATATGTCTGTTCAAAGACTGAGGCTGCTGATCAGTAACTCATAGCCAAAACAGTAATTTATTCCCTTTACAGAAACACTTATGAAAAAAATCCACCACTTTAATCTGTCCATCTTCCTTGTTTTCTCTCATCTGATGCTGTCAATCAACATCCTTTAAGTGGGAGAATAGTTTTCAAAATAGATCTCATTTGGTAAATTTCCTTCAGACAGTAATTTCAGAAAGAGAGGTTAGTCTGCTGAAGGTTACTTTTCCTGTGCTGGTATCTAGTAAGAGTAGCTGTGGAGAGGGTGGTAGAAAATGCAAGTAAATGAAGGGAGTACTGTGGAAACCAGAGATATGCCTTTTGGAGGAGCTGAGGTTTTGATTTTTGTTTTCATGCTGGTTTGGACTGAAACTTCAGATTTCAAAACCAAGAAGAAAAGGAAAAAGGATTTTTTTTCAGGAAAATCAAAACACTTCTTTTAATTATAACATTATACGTATCATGTACTTAACCAGGCTCTAAAAAAGAAAATAAAAACAAAAGGAAGGAAATGGAAACTCAAAATTCTGCAAATATTGGAATGTCTTGATTCAATATTGTTGAACATTTTCCCTTTTTTTTCATTTAAATAAAAATTTTGATGAAATTGTGATGCTGTTATGAAGCATTTTCAGGTCAACTAGTTTTGTGTTTTGCAACAAATCTGTCTTCTGACCATATCTAAGAAGCAATGTAGACAGAGAACTTGGGAGATGCAGACTTCAGGACCAGTCTGTCTCCGATTTAATTGTATGACTCAATAAATCGCCTCACCCCTGATATCTGCTTCCTTATTCATAAAATATGGATAACAACAACTGCCCCTGTGAAGGCAGCTCTTGAGCCCTGTGATGGAAACCACTGTATGAAAAGGTGGGTAGTATTCTTTCACCATCACAGACAAACTTTGTTTTATATCAGAAATTTAAGAGAACTCTACCTTCAAGAGCTGATAGAGATCAGACAGTGTTTTTTTAAAAGGAGATACCTGAATTACGTGGTCAAATATCTTTTGAATTTGTGTGTATAAACCACTTCCAGAAGAGGTTTTTCCATGAACACCAGTGAGTGCAGCTGAAAATGAAACTATTTATATAGTCTATCTAAATAGCCATTCCTCTAAAAATGAACAAAAAACCAGTTATTATTAGTTGATATGTAAGTGAGAATTTCATCCAGTGTTTTCCGGCTAAGCTATCTCATAGTGTTCCTGATAACTGAAATAAATGGAGCCTCAAATAAGAGCATTCACTCGTACTTTTACAGTGTACCTGTGTACAAAAAAGCTGAGTGAGAAAGGATGTAGGTCCATCACTAGGGTTGGACTGCCCTGCCCAGGTTTTGCATCTTTGAAATCTTACAAATCCCTGTATGAAGTGAGCTATAACCAGATAAATATTATCAGTTAGTTACAGTAACACCTATAAACAGCTCAGTAGTTAAAGTTATGTCAATATTTCATAGCAGAGGCTCAGTTTTTTGTCTAATAATTTCATCAAGAAGAACAGCTTTGAACCAAGGTTCATAAAATCAGAGTGAATATTTTATGCCTTTATAATTAAAGATTATTTTGTCTTTTTATAAATCGTACAGACTAATAGAACAAACCACTAAGTGATCTAAAATACTGCTATACATCTAGAAGACTTTCAATTTGAAAAAGTGACACTGCAGGTAATCAAGTCCAGCGTTATAAGGAAAGACTCACTGATGTAGGGTCTCACTATGGTATGATTTGGAAAAAAGAAAAAGACTGGAATTTGAGGCTAGGTAACTTGATTTAACCTTGCAACATGGCAGGCTGCTGCTTTCTTTCTTCTGAAGCAGGAGCTCATCACATCTGTTCAGGTAAAGGACCCCTTCATCTGAATGATTTGGAGCACATGAGGCAGAAGGGACCACTTTTGGCCTACCAAGCTGAATCAGTGCAGCATAAGGACTTTTTAACTGTTGTCCTTTGGCTACGGACAGGCGAAAGGGTTTACAAGTTTTTCACTTCCCATGGGTGACACTGGGAGCCTGGGATCAGAGCTGGCATCTGCACCTCTCTGGTTGCCATTTATGTTGATTGAAAGTCCCAACTGACCTATCTGCAGTTGTGGTGGCTCCTTGGGCTGGTTCTTCCCATTGCAAAGAGAATGGGTGTCTGCTCAGGGTGAAGATCCCCGTGATCGCTCTATACATCTGAAATAACCTAAATGTGGGGGCTTTCTGTCCCCAGCTGTGAGACAGGAGGTGAGTTTCCTGCCTGATAGAGTAAGGTTCAGAGGTGTCTAGTGGGTCAAAATGCAGTAGAAAAAAGTCACAGTGCTTCTACATCAAGTACTGTTCTATTTCCAGTATTGCTGTAAGGTTCTGAAGAAGATCAGACAGACTGCCTTTCATTTATTTAGTGATGAGCTTATTCCCCAATGCCCAGTGGCAAGCACCCAAACTAAGGAATTATGTTCTCCCCAACATTGAATGTTTTTCTTTCATTTTTCTCCTTCTCCCCTACCATTTCAGTCCAAGCTGTCTCTGCTTTATTCGTCCACATTACTTCTATATCCCCTCATCTCAGGAGGCTTTGGTGATCCCTCTCAAAACATCAGTTTCCCACTCTTCTGCCACCTTTCTCTACCTTGCAGTGCAAGAGCCTCTTTCAGGAGACTTTATACTTGTAGACCCTCAGATACAAGGAAACAGGAAATTTGTGATTACCCTTCCTTCCATTAGCTCTTGAGAAGTTTGACCTCACCCCTGCATACCGTGGTGCCTCACAGTTACCTGGCACTTCAAGCATTTACATGACTGCGAGCGCACAGTGCCCACGCAGCTGGCTGCTGTGCACTTGGGTTCATGCAGTCCCCAGCACTGAAGTTGCACAGTCCTTGGGAAAGGGATTGCACAGTGGAAAAAAAAAATCTTGCTTATTTGTATTAATAATTATGAGAGAATTGCTTTTCTCTTTCTGCATGACAAGGGTACCAGCTTAAGAGCCTAAGAGGTGTTCTGCTGGGTCATTTTGCCTCGCACCTCATCTCCAGCAGCAGACAACAGCGAATCCTTGGGGAAAGAGAATAGAGGAAGGTGGATGTACTGGCAACTCCTCCCAGGACTTTCTTTGAGGAGTATGAATCCTAGGGACTTCACTAGCTAATAGGATATAGATGATGTGTAATAATGTTTCAAGCAGGTTTTTTTCATGAATTCATTTATATTTTTCACCTTTTCATTGATGACAATGGTATAATTACACACCATGTGAAAGAAGTACTCCTTTTGTTGAAACCTGCTGACCGATTCACTGGATGTGCCTGTGTTCTTGGATCAGGAAAAACAGTAAGTTTTTCATGTCCATTTTACCCATGCTATTATTGACTTGCCTGAATTTTGAATTTCCAACCAGTCTAAATCTGGGAAACTTCTGGGCTGAGTTGAGCTGCATTCTCCATAAGAAGGAGAAAAGACCAAAACTGGGGGCAAACAGCCCTGGAGAGTTGTACTTGTCTCTTTTATCTCCTATCACCCCTCTCTCTCCCAAAACAGTGTCCTCTACAAAGCATGGCTGCCATTGCCCATTGCCCATTGCCCAGCCAGACCATAAACAGGACTATGCAATTGAAGCAGCCTTTACTCTTGTTGACAATGAATTCTAAAAAGATAAAGGAAAAAAACATTTGACAATTGATATAAATTTGTTTCTGTAATATATTTGAATAATTAGAAACTGGTCTAGTAAACAAAAAAAAACATTTTCAAATGATCATTAATTATCTTGGACTGGTCAAAGCTACTTCTTTGTCACAAGAAAGCTTGAAATTTTAAAATATTATTTTCATTCTGATATTTTGAACTCTTCAAACTGAATTTATGGACAAACTTTTAGGATATTTTCATTTCAGAATTTCAAAATTTAATTACAAGTTTTATAGGTTTCTCCTATTTTAATGTTATTTGTCACCTAGTGATGCAGTATTGTGCTATTGGTGAAGCAGAGCATGACTTGAAAGACACTACAATTTGTATTTACATCTAGTGTAAAGGACAAAATTGTTAAGGACAATTATTGCACCATATTGCTTAAAAATTTTTTATCCTCTTTTTCTAACCATATTATACTGAAAAGAATCCTGAAGTTATTATTTTAAGAAAGTATGCAAGTTAAGGAGTGCTTTTTAATTAAAATATCAGAGAATGGTGGGCTTTGATACAGTAGTGAGTCTTGCTTTTCCCAAACAATTATTTTTATCTTTTGTTATGTCTTTCCTTCATTTTTTTTTTATGCTACTTTAAAGTTACAGATGTACTGCATGGTTTGTTTCTTTGCATCAGAGAGTAATCTCTGCCTTCTCTACTAATTCACCAATTTCTTTTAAAACCATCTGGAGCCAACTTTCTTTGTACTAATATCATTATTATTATTTAGTATTACTCTGGCTTTCAGCAGCCTTAATTAGAAATGCAAATTTGTCTTGCAGGCAACATCCTATGTAGAACTTCAATGCTCAAAACAAAGTTATGCTCAAGGGTAAAGTTCAGAATTTCTCTGGAAGACTTTAGCTTACACATTTACAATAAAATCCAACCAGTTCACTTCAGCTGTCCTGAAATTCTATGAATGTAAAAGTGAGATTATCTTACTGTGCACTAATGGACAAATTCTTGCTGACATTATATTGAATGTAAAGAATGTGCAAGGCTTTCAAACCCATGTGAAGAGTTGTTTATACTTTGCTTTTCCATGTACTGTTGATAGCAGAACTGGGCAGAATTAGATTTTAATGATATATGAAATTGCTGTCCCTCATGTCAAACCCTTTCTTCTAAGGGTAATTGTCTGCAATGACAGCACAGCTGCACTTCTGCACAGCTTGCTGGCTCTTCTCAGCCGTCACAACTGTAGATAACTACTGTGGGGTGCAGCTCACTTACCTAGAAGAGAGATACCTAGTCTAGTCCAGCATCTGGACTCTCACTATAGTCAAAGGTGAGAGACAGAGAGACATTTCTGGTGGCAAGAATCTGTCCATTTGTCTTAAACACCAGTTTTCAATGGGGATGAACTCCAGGTGGGAACTGAGGACTGATGCAAACAAAATACCTAACATTTAGAGGCAGAAGTTAGAAGACACAACTCTGACCCAGTATTTACATTGACATCATGTCCAAGTATTCATACATAACAATATATAGCTTGGAATCCATGGTATGGCCTCCTACCCTTCTTTGTCAGAAAGAGTCAGAACTTGAAATAAATACAATTTACTTGTTTCAAACGTATAAGGAAGACACCTCCTTCTTCTTCTGAGGTTTAAGGTATAACCCCACTTTCCATAGTACTCCAGATACAGAGAAACATGAACAAAACCACTCTGTGTGTTTTAAGAAGTGCTGTTAGGATAGAAAATGTACCATAAGCTAAGGAAAAGATGGAAGAAACACATTTCAACTTGACATTATTACTTAATGAGGTTACAAAAGGAAAAAAACCTGATTTGTAGGGGCTGGATTCATCTCACTTGTCTTCAGGGGTTGAATGCAGTTCAAGGTGCAGACATTGAATTTTAACCTCTCCACATAGGTGTCCAGAGGCTTACTGGCAGTTAACTTTGTGCTGCAGTCAGCTGCTCAGCTGGGATCTCTTAAATGAATAGAATTGAAAGGCTGCCATATATATCTACTAAAAATAAACATTTATAGGTAAAGTGTTTGGAGCCTGTGACTTTTTTCCTGTATTTATACCACTACTGTCAGTATTTCTTTCCAATGTGTTTCCACTTGTTAGTATTTCTTTCCAATGTATTTTCAGTTAAATAGGGCAATCCGGGCATCATCTGATGTTATGTGGCAAAGAAAATCAGATAAAAGGTTCTGTATCTTAGATTTTAAACATCTTACTGGCAAGTCCATGGGTGATCCGTGATTCTATGGTACTACAACAGAGAGATTATAAAGTGTTGAAGGAGGAAAAAGGAAAAAAAATCAGAATCAACCTATTTTAAATTCGCTAATTCAGTGCTTGTGATTTCTCTTTTCCTATGACACTAAATACATAAAAAGATATCAATAATGTATTAAATTTTGTTGCTGGAAAAGAAAGAATCCTTCCTGGGAGCTGAGTGCTTTTATTAGCAAAGACATTAAGTGGTTCCTTAGCAGGAAGGTACAGGTGGGGCATGAGCCCTGTGCTACAATGTTTGCAAGATCAACTTCCCTCTTTATATTTTTACTATTACCACCCAACCATGACAATTGTCATGCATGTAGGTTTAATAAAAATTAGTAATAACTTTTGTAACCTGAGGCCTGAAATTATAGTCTATAAAGAGATACCTTTGTTTGTTTTCCATGAGTCATAACATTTATGCGGGGTTTAGTGTGTTCTTTTCTTTTTCAATCAAAAAAAGCTTCTAGAAAATAATCTTTTGTTAACATAGTTAGTAAGATGAAAGAAAGGGACATTCTGCCTGACTTACAATTTGCTTGTATCAGGAAAAATTAAAAAATTGTTTGCTTTAGGAGTGACAGCAGGTGAGATCAATTTAATAATGAGAAAAATCTTTCAATCTACATACAACCTCAAGGCACTCACTCTTGGAGGGAATGAAAGATGTAAAGCCTTAGGGAATAAATGTAACTATTCTTTAAAACATTCACCATTTTAGCAAGAGACCATCAGCTCTTTTTTGTGGATATCATACCGCATTTTTGCTGAAAGGCTCCATTTGTTTCACCTGAAGATCAGGTTTTAACTTCCCATGTTCTCTTGCAGCTTCAAGCAGCAGTACGAGCAGCAGCAGTGATGCATACAGCTGGGGACACAGCCCTGCTGGGTGTCAAATGTGAAATCCCACTGCCGTCTTCTAGATGATGGTGCCAGCATGATATACTGATGTCCCACAATCTTTAAAAGGGTATGTAGCACCCAGTCCCTCTCATTAGCAACAAAGGGGAGCAGGATTTTAAACAACCCTATCTAGCTCCATCTCCCTCTGCTGTGTGTTCACCTGCCTCTACACTGCCAGGATGGACATGCTGCCTGGAGTTGCTTATGGACCGATATTCCCATTACTCCTTCTCTGGACCTTTGTATGGCACAGTAGAGGTGAAAGGTGCCATTTGAGATAGAAGAGCCTTCATCATATGATATAAAATGCACTGCAGAGAGCTTTAAGTCAAAACAAATGCTATGGCTTGCAGTTCCTTCATCAGCCTCTGGAAGACTGCAGCAAGTACACAAATACACAGAAGAGTTTTTCATAAGGATAGTTTTCAAACTATTATTCAAAGCCTTAACTTCTCTATCTGTGGCTTCTTGGTCATTCTTCCAGTTCACCTGTCACAAGCTGTAACCAACATGTCCTTCAGGTTACAAGAAGTTATTTGAGCAACATGTTTTTTTGACCTAGAAAAAGCAACTCCAAGTCTAAAAGACTTTGACCTACCATTCAGTGAATGATTGAAACATAACAGTGTACTTGGACCTTGATAATGTGCCTGGTAAAATAATCAGCAAATCCCTTATTGAAGCAAAATCAGAACATTAGCCTGGTTACTCAGAGGGGAAAAAGAAATTGAAGTACAATTATGACAGGCGATGTAATATAAGGGTCATATTCACAAACATTTCTCCACTTATGTTCTGTCTGAATTACAAGCGCTTGCTCCTACTGAACAAATAACTCATCTTCTGTTAGTGGAAAAGCCTCTGCAATTTTAAAATGTCTTCCAAATAAGTAAATAAATATATATTCTTTAAAGAATGTCAGATCTCTGTCTTTAAAAGGCAAGTGCAGACAAAGCTAAAACTGCTTGCGAAGGATAACAAGGAGACTTGACTTTAATTAAGATGAAGCAGAGCAGACTCTGCAGTAAAGCAGATACAAGTTGGACCGTGTTGCATGACACATCCGACCTGCTGCTCTAGGCATGCAGGGTGGCAGACTTCCCAACCTGGCACTGAATTAAATGCAGGAGGTGGCAGATCTGCTCTCCCATGCAAAAGACAGACAGACAACTTTATTTTTTCTGCTCTTAGTCTAGAAAGCACTGCCTTGTTCCCAGAAAATAGGTCTGCTCTGCTTATGGGATCAATCCAAGCAGCAAATTTCAGGCAGGTAGGACCACTGCTAGAAGCTGTGAAAGCACCTGTCCCTCTGTTTGATATCAGCATGTTAGGGAACATAAACCCTTATCTCAGGTGATCTGTACCTTCATGGAGTAAATGGCATCCCTCCCTGCTCTTACCATGCTGAAATCCCAGGAGAAAGGCGTTATAGCTGCAGATTGTGTTGATGTGTTAACTGCTTGAGAGAGTCCAGCGCAGAGCCACGAGGATGATTAAGGGAGTGGAGCATCTCCCTTATGAGGAAAGGCTGAGGGAGCTGGGTCTCTTTAGCTTGGAAAAGAGGAGACTGAGGGGTGACCTAATTAATGTTTATAAATATGTTAAGGGCGAATGTCAGGAAGATGGAGCCAGGCTCTTCTCAGTGTTGCCCAGTGGTAGGACAAGGAGCAATGGGTGTGAGCTGGAACACAGGAGGTTCTGCTTAAACTTGAGAAGAAACTTCTTTACGGTGAGGGTGACAGAGCACTGGAACAGGCTGCCCAGGGAGGTTGTGGAGTCTCCTTCTCTGGAGACATTAAAGGCCTGCCTGGACGCCTTCCTGTGTAATTTCGTTTAGGTTCCTGCTCCGGCAGGGGGATTGGACTAGATGATCTTTTGAGGTCCCTTCCAGTCCCCAACATTCTGTGATTCTGTGATGTGGATTTTATTCATTTTGATATAGAACTTGAATAAAACCAGAGCTGATAAAGATCTCTTGTGGTCTTCTACTAGATGACTCACATGGTCAGGTAGGAAACCTTTTATCACTGCAAAAATGTCATCATGAGGACCACCGGCCAATATTAGGTGCAAGCATCACTGTTTCTTCTCAACATAGTTGAAGTTAAATTTTGCAGTAAGGTTGTATAGGCATAATGATGCTTAGCACCCTTCTGCTCAAATATCCTTGACCCAGCCTCCACACCAGGTCTTCACAGTGCGGAGTTTGAGAGAGATACATTTCACTTACAAACAGAATGTGACCTGTTCATATCTTGACTGATTTGATGACAACCCTGCTATTACTGCCAATGTATTAAAAATCTGTTGTTTTTCTTTGTGCAAAAGGTAAAAAACAGAGAAAATTATACAATTACTGTGAAAATTTTATCTGACTTCTTGGACTGTTTAAACAGTAAATAATACAATTATTTCAGCTGAGTCTCATAATGAAAATCAGTTTTAGTTAATTTCATGTAGCCTTCTGATTGCTGTTTTTCAACCTAATGTAATTTGGCTAATTCTCTCTCAGATGCATTTTAAATTTGATTTTGAATGGACAAGGTCAAAAGTCTCCTGATATTGCTACTGTTAAAATGGACATTTTGAAAAGTGTTTTATTTCTATAAATAATTACCTTGTGACCTTTTTTCAAGTTTCATTTTCTCCCTTTTTTTTTCCTTGATAAAATTTTAAGCAAAACATTTAATGAAATCCTAGTATTAACCTGCACTTCCCAGAGAAGAGGTCTTTCAGTAAACCAGAGATTAAAAAGGTGTTTTTAACAAACTAGAAAGTGTTACAGATTTTAAGAAATCTTAGGAAATGTCAAAATGAATGTTCCATTATGAAATACTGTGAAGTGGAATAATTCAAAAACTTTCATGATATATTTTATTTTTCAACAGTTACTTATTGAGAATATTCCATTATTTGGTTAAGTTTTTATTAAGCGTTGACAGATTTTTAAGACAAATAATGATCTAAGTCAATTATTTGGTCTTTAAAAATGGTGAGGAAATTCCTTTAAAAGGGAAAATAACTCTTCTCTACTTTCTCTGATGTGCTGTCCAAGGCAATGAATTGGATGGACCTGAGAGATCAAGACCATCAATAGATCAAGACCATCACCAAAACCCGCTTTCTTCCCACGCTTGCCCAAATATTTAAATCTGAGAACATGAAACTTTTGAAATCTCTCAAAAGCCAGTGGATTTAAATCCACTTGGACAAAAGGTTATAAATTGCTTTGTCTCCATTAGGATCTTGTCTTTGGCTACTGAAAGGGAGTTAGGAGACCCCTCTTTACACAGGGCAGACAGAGATGGGAGAACATAATTTTCTCAGACACTTACAGTCCAGCTGTGGACTTGTTTGGAGGAAAACAGAACATTTCTTCATACTTCCTCCTTCTCCTCCTGTCAGAGGGCTCAGCAGTGACTTGTCATGAGGAGCCATCATTTACCTTTTTTTGGGGGGCCCATGGAGGAGGCAGATCTCTACTTCATTAGTTATATTAACCATATAACATTGTTTTTCCATTGACTTTAGATCACTTTGCCTGTGCAAAAAGCCCAAGTTATTATCTGTGTGAGAAGTGTAGGCTGAAGTATGTGTTTTTTCCTCCTACAGGACTTAAAGGAAGTAGTTCTCCAATCTGATAGAGTCCTAAATACATTGGATTGGTGCAGATTTTTTATATCTTCCAAAAGGATTGTGAATAATTTTGTTTCAAGGTCAAATAAAACAAACAAATTAAAACAAACATACAAAAAAAGCTTAAAATCCATCCTGTCTTCATTGATAGTGTGGTATAAGCAGCTACTTTTGATGCCAGCAATTCAGTTTCTAGTGTGCATGTGTTTAATCCAAAACCTGAGGACAGTTTTATCAAGTAATACAGGGCTACTTCTGCAGAAAGTTGAACAGGTTCTTGAATAACAGAGGAACTGGGACAAAGTCCAGTTCCTATAAGTTTTAGTGTTTTGCTGTGATTCCTCCATTAATCTTCATTATTAATTGGTATATAGGAAGGATTCCCTTCCAGAGGCTTGTTGAATTTGTGTTTCATTGACTTCAGGCCACATGAGCTGTGTCTGTGTGCTTGCATTACAATGTGCTACACACTAGGATTAAAGAAGACAGGATCAGCGTTCAGTAACTTTTTTGTTTGATTTAAATTTCATTTTCAGAATTTTAATTCAAAGGTTTGTCAAAATTTGACAAAAGCCCAAAGGCCGCAAACCTGAGCAACAAAACTAGGACCAGGCCTAGTGGCTTGTACAGATGAGAAGGAGACAAAGATTATGCTTAAATATTATCTCTTGAAACTCATTCTTGAATGGTAGAATGAGAAGTGACTGAAATGAAGAGAGGAAAACATGAGGTGAAGAGACCAAACATGTCAGTGTAGGTGGTATGTAGGGCTCTATAAAGTGATCGTCAGACTAGTACATCGAAGGTGAAGCACACCTTAGTCCATTGAGTCCGTATGGTATGGACTATCTCATCTTGTAACACCCAAACTGTCCCTAAACAAATCTCAGGGTGAGCTTTTGCCACTGCCAGAGAAGAGTGGAGATGCAATGCTTGCTGCAGGACTGTCTTGGTGAACCCCTTTGTGAAAAGTGGGCTGAGGGAGGTGTACCATGAGCTGGGACCCACACTCGTTGACATCCTATGCTGGATTTCAGTCCTCAGGAGCCCGGAGGAAACGTACGTGGCTACTTGCTAATCCTCTGTTCCCTATCATAGCACTCACAGACAAAACTGAAGCAAAACAGCTTCCACCACTCTTTCTCTAGCTGATCTCAGAAGCCCAGCCTCACTCTGCCATGTATGGATTTGGCTCCATACGAATTGCTCCGCAGTGTAAGCCCCTGCAGATTTTGGCCCTATGTCCCTGAACAAGGAGTTCCATCAGCTGTCAACTGACGCAGATTTCTTTTACCTTAGGCAATTTTCCAGCTTCCACATTCTGGAGCACAGCTTTAAGGAAGAGACTAAAGTGAACAAACAGTCTGTTCTTCTCATGTATTTCTTGGAAGACATGAGTTTCTCATCCTACAGATTTGGGCCGGTCTTGTCCTTTCAGTTGGATTGGCTGTTGAGTACCAGAGCACTGCTGGCAACACCCTGGGGCAGGGAGGTGTACAAACACAGAGCAATGGACCAGCCTCTGCACTTGTGGGGTACCTCTGGAGATGCTCCAGCAAAGTCATGAGTGTTACATCTCATTTTTGCAATGAAAGAAACGACCCAACCTTGTATGTACGTCACATATACTGAGTGAGGACACTTTTCTGCTGAGGCCATTTGTCTAACTATAGCACCTGATGGGAGGTGCTGACAAAGCTGTGTCCTCCTAAGACTCTATTTTTTGCCTCACTGTTTACTGCAAGGAAGATACCTTCTGCTGGAAGGGCAGGCTGCTGGGATGGGTTGGATGGCTGGGGCACATTTTTTGTGTGTCAGTCCATCCCCTGCATCTCCATTCTGTCTGCTATCGTGGACACTTTGCTGATCAGGAGGTACACATGGTGCTTTCATATGTGACCAATAAGTTTTAAAGAAAAGCCACAAATTGTATGACTAAAAGGAATTTTAAAACCTGATTCTGAATCCAAACAAGACTGGGATTTTATAACTTTTCAAGGGAACCGTTCAGTTTCTGTCATTACTCTGCTACAGAACTGGACAGATGTTTATGGCAGTCACAAAAAAGGAAACCAGGGCAGACTGCACCAGAACATTTTAGAAGCTGTTAATAAGATTTTATGTTGTTATTCTGAAGGGCATTTTCTGCTGCTCTCAGCACAATATTGTGACTGGCCTTCACAAGACGGAAAAAAATGATGTATTCTTACTTCATCCTAAATAGCAGTACAGCCAGAGTGAGAACAAATCTTGGGGAGGGCAAGACGATTTACAGTTTCTGTACGTGAGAGGAAACTCTAATATTAGACCCACAAAAGGGCCCAAATGTCCCCTAGCTTACAAGTGTCACCTGGTCTCAAAACAGCAGCAGCCGATCCTTTTGCATTACCGCGGCGCAGAGGGATGAGCTGACCCTGGGCTTGCTGAGCCACGGCTCTAACCCCTACAAGGTGACTGGGGCAGAGAGGAGGTCTTCCACCCCAGCCATAGCTTAAAAGGAAACCACAGCTATTGCCTTTGATAAATGCAGCCCAGCCTCAAGGACTTGACCCGAGGTTCAAGCACGGGATCAGTCTCACCATTTCTGCAGGGCCTCCTGGGTGCCATGCTCCCTGGAGCTGCCCATTCTGAAATAAAAGAAAAGGTTGCTTCTTTGGGGGGTTGGGGGCAACACAAACTTTGGGTACATTTTCCCTTCTAGCAGAGGCAAAGAACGTATTTTATTCTAGGGGGAATTCCTATATTGGTGTATTTACTTTAATCACCTGCTAAACAAAAGTACAACACACTGACATATTTCAGGAGAGAAAATTTTCTGAAAAATATTTTAAAGAGCCATGGTAAAACATTTCATTTTGGGCTTTTTGATTAAGATGCATTGCCACGCTGAAGAGTCTGAAACTGAACTGGCTGGAAAGAGGGCTTAGGTCATCCCAGAAGAGATGATGTTTCCCTGTTGAGGATGGTGCATCCCTTGGTGCAGGATCTGGTCCTTCCAGGTGGGATAAGCCCTTTGCAGCTCTAATGCATGACTCCTAGGAGGTACCGCGCTACTCCATCAGAGAAAGACAATATTTGTCATGGGACTTGCAGCTCTTTTAATAAGCAGAGCTCTGGAAGTGCAGCTCACATGAGACAGGGCATTACAATGGAAAAATGCAATATATACTGTTACATGACTTAAAAGAAAATATTTCAGGTCAGTTAGATAATGTGATTCAGGTCAAAGTGATTGCAAATAGAATATCTTCTTCTGGAAAGAAAAGAAACATTTTAATAAAAATCTTGAACAACCCACTTTTCATTTTCTCTCTACTTTCCATTTATGTGTGTGCGTGTCTTCGTGTGTGTGTGTATGTAATCAACATTACAGCAAGAATCTACCTTGTGCACATCGCGGCTTTCTCTTCTTAACACAGGCAAACCTGCTAGTTTTTGAACTTCGGCCATCTGCTCGAGCCTAAGGGGTAACAATATTAAATTAACCGTAGTCTGACATATCTTTGATAACTGACATTTGCACAAGCAAATTCTCCACGCACACGTGCACATTAGGAAATTAAAGTGTAAGGTAAATAAGATTATCATTGTGTGTTTGTTCTCAAAAACATATTGCAAGTCATTATCTATCCCTCTAATGACTGAAATTCTGTGTGCACAACCAAGTAATTTAATTTACATATCTCTAATGCATGCCGTTTTGTTGTTTGTTGCAGGGTCTGTACCGAATGCCTTGTGAATTAAATAATTTCATTGTCAAGAGCCGGCACAGCTGCGGGCGGATAACTCCTCTCGCCACATTGCGTGAGAGAAGAGACATGCACCAGAAAGTGCTGCTCCTCCTGCCCCTCCAGAGCACTCCCCGTGATTTTGGGGGAAGTCTTTTACCACTGGGCAGCTCTCTGCTTCCTCTGAAAGATAATCCTGCTCCAGATTGGGCTCAGTATTGGTCTCATCGCATTCCCACTCAAGCCAATGGGAGTTTTTCTATCTTTGGTGGTGAGAGCAAGATTAGGTTCACAATTAGGTTAATTTCAACTGCTCGGATAGGAATTGGCAAGATTCTGAAAAGTCCTGTCCCTCTATCCATTGACAACTGGTATAAGGCTGCTGGGTTGGTACCTACTTCAAAAAACACTTTATTGAGATAGAGAAAATGCATTGATGAAGTAAATAAACACAAGGGTTAGGCACAGACACTCTGCAGTTGATGCAGGCATGACCTGGGATATCTGCATGGGATGCCACAGGGGAGGAGCCCAGCCTGAGATGTTAACTCATTTAAATACAGGTATCCACACAACGTCCAGGTTTTACACTAGGTACTTCTCACAGCTTTCCTACACAGTGAGTTTATCATAAAGAGTTTATTCTTTTTCTACACATAATGATGCTGTGGCATAAAGTTTTAAGTATTGGGAGTAAAAAGGATTCAGTAAGCACATACTACGCTTTATTCTGTCATAAACTCCAGCAGTAAAAGGGGAATAGATATTTTCTATTCCCAGTGCTCACACACACAGTCTTGAGATCAGAAAAGATTGTGTTGTCAAACGTTCATATCATTAGAGATTGCAATGATGGGAATTGAGCACTTCAGAAACAAATTTTTCAGTCTGGGCTGACTGTCTCCAAGGAATCCCTCACTGGGGGATTTTTCTCTGGTTATCTCTGTCTACCTAGAAGAGAAAGAATTTGTCTCTCTCTGCTGCACATTGCAGTCCCTTCACTATTGACTGATAAATGGTCTCAGATTTTATTACATTTCCTTCTTCTTTTGTTCCTATCATCAGTGCCACCTGTGATTTCTCCACTCTTTGTAGAACCTTATTTCCTCTAGATTTAATTCCAGCTGAGGAAATTATACACTTATCTTTTCGTCACCTGAGCCCATTAATCTCTCCTGGAAGTATAGTCCTTGCTGGAACCTGCTGTGATGAGTAAGAGAGAGTGGTTCGAGAGGCTTGCCAGAATTTGGCCCAAGCGTTCTCCCTCTCATTGTCAGAGGGAGCTGTGAGTGCTCAGGAGGTGATTCTGGATCCATGCTAACTGCTCATCAAACTCAGTTTAAATATCCCAACTTAAAAAAATTTAAGGCCCTGAGCAATCAAGTGCTCATGTTTGATTGTCTCTCTCCCATGTCTTTCAGGGAATACCATGTAGCAGAGTGTAAGACACCTCTCATTTATAGGGAAAGGTAAAGTAATGGTATATTTTCACTGCCAGCACTTCATTACTGCTCCCAACAGGTTAGGAGAAAGCAACACTAGGAGTGGCAGTGAATAACTGAAGCACACCTTGATTTTAGGTTCCCTTTTTCAGGGGAATATATATCTGATTCTGTCAGAAAACTAGAGAAATCCCTGAAGGTACCTGTCAACCCTGGATCACGGAGCTTCGGAAGACTCTTGTTCTTGAACCAAACAAAAAATGTGTCATAGTATGACAACTTTGATACTGGAGTAAAATTACATTTATGCATTCCAAAAGCTCTTCATTATTCAAATGAACAAAAGAAAAGGAAAATCTGGTGATCTGAAGCCTAAGCACCTAGTAGTGCTCTCATTTCCTTTCACAGATTCACAGAATCACAGAATGGCAGGGGCTGGAAGGGACCTCTGGAGATCATCTAGTCCAATCCTCCTGCCAAAGTAGGTACATCCAGAGCAGGTCTCACAGGATTGTTTCCTGTTCTTTGAGGTGATGCTTAATACACATGTTCTGAGTGTTCTCCTGGACTGGAAAAATGAGAACTTTGCTACAATAGGTGTAAAAATATCATAAAAAATAATCATAAAGAAAACTAAGAGTAGATGTTCTGTGTAATGGATGATGCAGTGAGTGATTGACAAGTCTCTTTGTGTTATGTGATCACACCCTGTGCTTTGTGAAATTGTGAGAATCTCAGGTTTCCCACAGCATGTTCAGATGTTCTCCCTCACTAATGATGGCAACAGAGTTGCCTCTGGTTGCTTAATGTTGTAAGGAAGCAGATTCAGCTGAGATGTTTTAGTATTAGTTGATATGCTCTCAGATGCCCTTGCAATCTTTCTCTAGCAGTTCCCCACAGTGTGAACAACAGGATTAGCTTCTGCAAGCATGTTCAGTTACATCAAACACTCTGTTTTTTCTGGCATTTGAGCAGGACATACAACTAGCCGATGATTTTACTATTCAGTATTAATTATTGTTAGATTTGTGGCTTCTGTGTCCTTTGGTCTGATGTGTGTATATTGAATATAGTCTTAATTTTAATAACGAAATTTTAATTTCCTGTACTTACTGTGTAAGTACAGATACTCTGCTTCACATTGTTAAACAAACAAACAAAAGCATAATGAAAATACTGTATTTTTCTCTCTATTCTTGCATCCACAACTATTTCCTTGAGGTTTTACTTTTAGACAAATGTCTCCCTTTTCCTTCAGGTACACAATATTGTGTTTTCTGGGTATCCATTGTGAATAATTTGCTCTTTCTTGGAAATAAATTTGGGCTCTCCACAAAAGAGAAACTTCCAGGAGGTGTTGTGCTTGTTTTGAACAGAGAACAGGAAAAAAGACAGCCAGATTTCATACTGATTACTTAAACTAAGAAAAGAAAACATGGTTTCAAAGTGGACTGCAAAAGGATGTTGTTGGTCCAAAGTGCAGGTCCTGAGGCATATGGGGTGTGTATTGTACAGGACAAAGTGGGCACTGACATCACAGGGTGTGATAAGCGTGGTAGAATCATGTTTTTGCTCGAGCAATGTAAGGTTGCCTTTGCCTAAACCACACTGGAAGTAGCTCTTAACTGTGGAAACTCTGGCACCTCTCTGTGCTGTACAAGAGATTAATTCAAAGCCAAGTGCAAAACAAAAACATCTGCTTTTTCATCAGCCTAGTCTTACAGAAGTAATCCTAATGTGTACCTCTGGGAGAGAACAGCCTCATTAAGGAATCAAGTCGAAGAACTTCCCATAACCAGAAAGCCTTGATTCTCCCAGAGCTTTTCATTTTACCACTTTTTCTCCTGCTCTGCTCATTAAACATCAAGGAAAAAAAAAATTCAAGAAACTAATAAATAGGACCCTCTTTTTTAGGTGGCCATCTGGTTCAGGTGGGTAATTATCTTCTGACAGCTGTTCAGTGACATGCACTATATGGCAGTATTTAAATTGATGATCTTAAGCCATTTTGTAGTGGACACAAATATCTGAAGTTGCAACAACATTCTGGGGGTCTGCTGGGTCTACTCTGGGAAGCAACCAGTGTATTTGAATACTAATGCTGCTAAACGGTAAATAACAGACCAAATTTGCTTACCGGCAGTTCAGCTTGTTGAGAGACATCTGCTTTCCACCTATAACCTTGAAAATGCACAGTGAGGACGTTAAAAGGAAAGATTTCTGCACCCATATCTCCATCCTATTTCCTGCAGCATTGTCAGGGCCCCTCCAAGAGCTCACGAGGCTTTCACTTCTTTTCCAAAGGAGGCTGGCAAAAGATTGTGCAAAAGCGTAGTAGCATCTGCTTAGTTTTTCCAACCTAACACAATCAAACATACATCAGTTGCAACATTGCAACAGTGATCCCTGTATGATCTCCTGTTAACTCAGCTCCTGTCACTGTCAGGGGTTTGCTTCATTTGAAAAGGCTTTCTCTGTCAGGAGTTTTATGATTAAATGCTCTCCACTGAAAATGCCAGGTTGTTGAGAGTGAAAGTGGGAATAGGAGAGGGTCTTTCTTTGACAAATACAGCCATTTTAGAACATTTCAGAAGAGGGGTTTCAGCATGTTTTGCTTCAATAGTTTCTAATTTTTCTTCTAGTCCAAAACAGCTTTCAAAATGTAGGTAGTCTGTACTAAAAAGAGGTAAAGATGATCAAACATAGAAATGAAAATCTAAACTTCTGGAATGAGCTGATCTGAAACTGATTTTAGATAACCATTTCATTCAATTTTACTGCAGTGCTAGAAGGCAGCTACCTGAGCAACTTCAGCTAAGCAAATCTGCAGCGAGCTTCTGAAGTTGTACGGCCTCTGCCTTGGTGCTGTTCCTTGGAAGGATTTCCCTTAATTCCTCTGTGGGAATGTGCTTGGTGACGCGTACAGCCTTCCCCTTTGACCAGCCCTGTCAGCACACCTGGGACTACTTTCCCATGGAGAGTAGAGAAAATGTCACCATCTTTCTTAGGTGCTTGTCCAAAACTTACTGCAGCATCCAAAGTGACAAACCCTTGCAGCGTATGGAGCTCTGATCCAAAAGGGGACATCTTCACAGCTTGTCTAATCACACTCTAATCCAGTACAAGGGATGAAAGTATAAGAGACCCAGCTTCCTACTTCTACAGGCAATAGGTTGCTGTTGCTCAACTGGAACACATCACAGCTGCTTTTGCAGTGAATCTGTGCGGTACAAATGAGGGATTTTGGATGTAGAGTCTTTCAGAGGTCAAATGAGTGGTTGCTCTTCAGATCTAAACAGTTGCTTCTGTTTGTAAGATGAGCAGTCAGTGGCTTTTCTGTCCTCAGCTACTGGAGCATTTCCATGAGTCCTGCTGCACAGCTTCAGCAGTAATCTTTCTGTGCACAACAAATGGCAGACCCCAAAATTTGTTTCTGTTGAGAGGTATGGGAAGGGAAGAGGAAGGACCAGACACCTAAATGAAGGATGGAAGACCTCAAAGCAATTTTTACTGCTAACCATAGTCTCACAAGGAATGGGAAGGAAATAAATGTGAAACAAAAAAATGCATGCCTCAAACATATTATTTGGGAAAGGAGAGCAGGAGGAATGCAATTTTAAAGAGGAAAAGGTCGAGATCTCCTTCACTAGGCATCAGCTCTCAGAAGCTTAAAATTACCATTCAGCCTTGATTAAAGACGCTTTACAAACCCACAATATACATCAATGCCAGGGACGGAACTCAAGGTTTAAATCCCTGACACTCCACATCCTTGTCAGCTTGCTCTCTTGCTTTGACTTGGACCACACAGTGCTTTGAGTTGGACAAAGCTCAGTCATGGTCCTGGGAGACCTCAGCACAGACACCAGTCTCCAAAGGCAGCATAGCACCAGGTTTGACTCCCCCTCTATGCCTCATCCAGCACTATCCCAGCAGGTTTTTCTCCCTCAAGCACTCCTGCCCTGAGTTGTGTAGCATATACCCTCAGCTTCACCCTATTAAAACATCTCTCTTTTGGGCAGCAAGCAGTCCTCGTAATATTTTGGACACTTTAATATAAATCTCTCCCCCATTCCATATGAATATCAATAATTGTGTCATGGGGCTACAGGGGTGGCACACACAGCCTGGAGGAGTCACGGGCAAATACTGGAGATCTGGATGCAGCCTGTCTCCCTGAGGAGGATTTGTTCCAGTGCATGTAAAAATTTATTATCCATGGGTTAATGTGAGTGTAGAGGGCAGTTGTACATTGCTGGAGGCAAAAACGGAAAGAACTGGCTAGAAACAATGCATACTATTCTTATTTTAGGCATTATGTGGCTCCTTACCTTCTTATGTTTCCTTAGTACCCGCTATCTCCTACTCTTGTGCAACAGGTATTAAGAAAAGTTTCAGAATATACTCCTTCTCTTTCACTGGTCAAAGATAAGGAAGTAGAATTTATACTTCCTTATAAATATAAGTATATTCACCTTCTCACCGGTGCATTTGCTTCAGAAGACAGCAAGTTTTTAAAAAGATCTAACTGTGCATAGTCATTAGCGTCTAGGGTTCATGTATCACACAGGAGTGGAGCATCTCCCTTATGAGGAAAGGCTGAGGGAGCTGGGCCTCTTTAGCTTGGAGAAGAGGAGACTGAGGGGAGACCTCATTAATGTTTATAAATATGTTAAGGGCGAATGTCACGAGGATGGAGCCAAGCTCTTCTCAGTGATGCCCAGTGGTAGGACAAGGGGCAATGGGTGTAAGATGGAACACAGGAGGTTCTGCTTAAACTTGAGAAGAAACTTCTTTATGGTGAGGGTGACAGAGCACTTCTTGGTAAACCAACTAATTAAAACTTACACATAACCTTACAGCGCTGCAAAGCAGTATTTGTTGCAAGAAAATTCAAGGCTTTTGCAAAAGTCTTTTGGCACAACTTCTTTCTAGAGAAATGTATGCAACAGCTCTGCCTCCTTTCCTTATAGTTGTACGTCCAAGAACTACTTTGACAATTTTGTAATATATATTTCATGGACTGAAGCTCTGTCTTTAACAATCTTGAGAGATTTAAATAAACCAAGAACTACGTTGACAATTTTGTGATATATATTTCATGGACTGAGGCTCTACTTGTCTTTAACAATCTTGAGAGATTTAAATAAATCCAGCATCTCTTCCTTCTTTAAGGTTTATGGAAATCCAATATTTTTTTCCCAGCAGAACAAAATCTATCATACTAAGTCAGTGTAAGTCTTCACTTTGTTTACAGTGGCAGCTCGTTTGTCAGAGCAGTAAAGTATTGCATTTTAGGGACAGTAATCATGCTATCATAATGTTGTTTCTGTTGACATTCTGCCCAAGATACATTTAAGCTTATAGAGCATGACTTTGTGATCTAGCAACATAATAATACAGTAGTTAGTACAAATTACTTGTCTCAACGGAAAAAATGACATTAACACAACATGCATGTGTCTCAATTATATTTTAGCATATGTGCTTTAACTTTTATTGCAGATGTTTTGTAATCCAGTTATCCTTGTAAATGTATTCATAACAGAATCTATGGTTAATTATTTACTAAGGTAACTTTGGTCCTTTTTTACCGTGTTATCACAAGTATCTATTGTCTTCTCAAATCGGGCCCAAAGATTTAATGTGGCATATCAGGTTGTATGCAATTAAATAACATGGATATGTCTGTAAATGTTATTCTGTGTTGTATGCAGTAAAACCACAAAAGGTTTTTCTTAAATCCCAGGGCTTTTTGCAGTGATTTACTTATTGTAGATTGAGAAGTTGTAGGTCATTTTCAAATGGCTAAACATAAACACATATATTTTCATCACAGTAATAACCTCTTGTCTGAGCCTCGTTACACAAAGCATTTGCTGATCGTGAGATGATGCTTTTCTATCTCACTTTAATTGGAGGCAACTGTTCCAGCTGGACTGGCTGTCTTATACAGAAGATGATGACGTTGTTAACAGGATACGGGTTCTTCTAACCATCTGTCTCTAGTGGCAAGATGCTAGGCTATCTTCAGCATCTTCCTATTGGCTGGGTTTTTCAAAGGCGATGAAGAGGATAAAATTTATGTTCTTCAGATCTGGTGGCCAAACACACTTAGGCTTCTCTGGTAATTCCAACTTTCTTGCAGAAAAGTCTAATTAATAGCCTAAGTATTCTCAATCTATGAAGCCTAGTCAGTATTACAGTTCCATGGAAGACATGCAGAAGTTACAAAAGAAAAAGTTGTGGTAGCCAATGGTGTTTTTCTCTAGCTCATGTTTGTACCTCTGAACTCAGACCACTGGGTTCTGAAGCCCTGCTGTTCACCTCCAATGAGTGTGCAGCTCTGCTTGCCTGGGACCCAGGCGCAAACCCAGCAACAGCCTCAGAGCATCAGTGCTCACAACTTCAAAAATCATAGGTCAGAAATAATATAATATGAGATTGACTTAAAAATAGAATTAAAAGCAGTAGATGATACTTAACAGCAATCTTCTACTTTCTTTCTTCCGATAATTTTTTGATGCATTTTAGAATTTGGAAAGTTGATATCGGTTGCTTGTAAAAAATTACAGACCCAGTTTTTGTGAAGCTGCTTTGACTCCTTCTGTTTGCTGACTGCTTCACTCTTCTGTTCCAATGAAAACCTTGTGCCACCTTGCCCCAGCTGCCAGGCCTGCAAATGTCCTCCACTCCCTTTGCATGAATTCCCCATTCTGCACGTGATTGCTGGAGCAAGGTCTATCCTGCCAGCCTCAGAAAAGCATTGTATTGGGCTGCAAGTGCTTCTGCCATTTGTTGTTCTGATGGCTGCAGCCATGCCAGTGCCACTGAGGGGACGTCGCAAGTGACTGCAGTAAACGCCCTGAAGTCAATGCTCTTCCTCCTGAGAGTAATCCTCCTGTAACACCAAGCTATATTTTTAACAGTGCCTGAGCACCGGCAACACTTTACCAGAATTAATATGAGCTAATTTTGATCTCCTGACATATGTTTTTTTGCTTCTTCTGGATAACAAATTTCATATCCCTGAAACACAGAGAAACGCTCACAACCATTTGGTCCCACCATAACCAAGTAAAACAGCTCAATTTTCTATCAAAGTGAAAATTTACCACAGCTGCAGGAAGAGAATGGGGTCCCCATCCTGCAAAATGACCCTTAATTCGAGTGGTCTGCAAATAGGTGATCTCACTTCATTGCTCCTGGAGGAAGCTTCCTCCATCAGACCCTTGTGCCTGGGAGGACCAGGAGAGCCTGGGCAAAAAGGGGAGCCTGGGAAATGGGGGGTTATGGTGAATGCCTGATACCGCAAATGTGAGTCTTGAAGGAATATACTATTTGCTGGTTTCTTTGGAAGAAGATAACATGCCAACTGGAATTTTTATTAGTGTATTTGATACATTGGCTCCTTTGCTGGAAATAGGGTGGTGGATGCAATTAACATGTTCTTGGCTGTTGTGTGGTTCTTTCTCTTTACAGTTGTCTCCAAGAACACTGGAATTAAGAATGAGACATCTTTAAAATGCAAAGCTCCAGAAGCTGTATATAGCTCCAGCTCCCCCACAGATCCCAAATGAAGTAAGAAACAGTTCAAGGGGATAGCTGGCACTCAATCTCTTGTACAAGACACATAGTATGAATGTTATGTTGCTAACAGGCTCACCAACAACCTACACAGACTTACTACGAATTTATATTCTGTCTTTTCTCCTGGAGGAAGCACTTTATTGCAAAAACCACAATTAATTAAATAAAATATAGGCATAGCAGCCTAAGTGATAGGTCTGCAAAACACAGCTGTGTAGAAGTAGCAGTACTGGGAGGGGAGAGTTGGCAGCAGGGAGTGGAAAGAAAGCTGTGGAGACGGGGATGTGCATTGGATAAAAGCTCAGCAGAGAAGAGGCTTCACAAAGAAATAAGGGAAAGCAATGGGGACACACTGAGGCTGACCAAAAGGGAGCTGGTGGACTGGGAATTTGGGTTAAGAGACATGGGAGATGATGCTGCAAGGTGGGTGACAACGGGAAGCTGGCAAGGACATGGGCAGATGACATAGGGAAGCATGTAGGAAGGGCTGAGCAAGGGCGAGCAGCTTTCCATGGGCTGGTATTGGCAAGAAGCCTTCTCCCTGGGATGCTGGTTATTTGTGAGTTACTGTCAGTGTCCTGGCAGAATCAGACATATGCCACTCTCCTTCCTTTGTGTGTTTTTTATTCTAGTAGCTTTTCTTTTAACTCAGGATCAGATAACAAACAAAAAGGCTTGTTACAGTTAACACCAGTGCAGACCCTTGACTTCTGACCTCCAGAGAGTATGTCATTCTCGGAAATGAAATATC
The DNA here is from genome assembly GCF_000700745.2 of Antrostomus carolinensis. Lineage (NCBI taxonomy): Eukaryota > Metazoa > Chordata > Aves > Caprimulgiformes > Caprimulgidae > Antrostomus > Antrostomus carolinensis. The sequence goes on from NW_010287870.1 coordinate 66,056, forward strand.
ATTATGGTTTTTTACAAAATATTAAAAGTGGTAGTATGGACAAGAGTAGGAAAAAAGAAAAGGAACAGAGAAAGTACAATGAACAAGAACATGAAAGCGTCTAGGAGACCCCAGAGGTGGAGCAGTACACTCAAGAGGTTCAAGGGAAAATGTGATATCTCCCTGAAAGCAGATGAGGGTGCAGGGATGGACGGGAACAAAAAGAGAGCTATATTTCTGAGTAGTTCAGGGTCTGATTTATTCAACAGCCTATACCTAAGTAGAGAAAAACACACTGGTTTTCAGAATTTGCTGCAGAAATCTGAAAAATATTTTATGCTTAGAAGGATGAGTTTTATGCTGTTAAGATCAACTGAAAAGACATTCTGGGGATTATAGTCACCTTCCTAAATAAATACATTTTCCAACAAAGGCTGTTTTACAGGTGGTGGGCATTTAAAGATGCTAGTGGCTAAAATGTATTGGACTTCTGTCCACATGCTTCTGAAACTTTGAGAACACTTTGAGAAGCCTGGGGTCAGGAGAAGGAACCCTGGAGTCTTGTGGACCTTGCAAGGCTGCATAACTGTTTTCCATTGTGTTTTCAGAAATTCTAGTATCAATTCCTGCAGCTGGAGGGTGTGTGAGATATCTGAGAGTTGGAAGCAGTGAGTAAGCAACAGCTCACTCACAGTCATCACAAAGGCATAGCAGAGACCATTGTATCTCAGTAAAAGCTAAGAGTAAAAGAAGTTGGTATGACAGCAGAAACTAATGGTGAAAGCAGAAAATGTTGTACTTACCTGTAGAAGCAGCTACTAAAATGTTTTTTTATAAATCAATGAGCTATTTTCGCTGTAAACAAAAGATAAACTTAAGCGTTTGATTATTTTTCTAAGATATTGAAGTTGCAGGTGTTAGCACAATGTCTATCTGTGCGTGTGTACGTCTTTAACAAAAGCAAAATGTCACTGCTCCTGAAAGGAAATATGCTGCAATCAGACCATAAAGACACTTTTTAATCCTATGCAATCAGTCAAAATTATGAATATGTGATCATATAAGTCAACCGGTTCATGTCATTATCCTATCTTGAACACTCTCTTCTGAAAGGAAAAAAAAATAAAATTTAAACAATATCAGTTTAGTATAATGTAGAAATGAGGAATGAAGTTTTGGAAAAAATTATTAATTAAAACTGTTTTGAGGTGGACACTAATCGGTTTATGTACGATATTAAATAAGGCATTTCCATAGGACTTTCCTAGAGTGCTTCTTCCAGTCCTGAATAATGTTTTCCTTGTTTTTAGCTTTGAAAGTGACATAAAACCCCATGAATTGTAACTTTTCTACTTAACACTATATCTGCTTTCTGAGACTGTGTCAGGTACCAAAATTAAAAAAGCAAGGCTGATGTGTACCTTCTGTTAGAAAGAAGAGTCCACTGTTTGCTCCAGTCATTCTTGCTGGAATCATAGAATCTCAGAATGGTTTGGGTTGGGAGGGACCTTCAAAGATCATCTAGTTCAACCTCCATGCCATCGGCAGGGATATCTTCCACTAGAACAGGTTGCTCAAAGCCCTATCCAACCTGACCTTCAACACTTCCAAGGAACACTCCTTGAACATTTCCTTGTTGAATGAGTATCATGTGACTATGAGATGAGGTGAAGAAAAGCAACCCCAGTGCTTAGTGAGGAGATAATAGTCTCTGCCCTGGCTGGGAAGCTTGTAGCTGCTGTACTGAGAGGAGGGCACCATGTAGGAAAGAGAGAAACCTTTCTGCTGCCAGGTCCTCCATCCTGGTGGGTGTGTTGTCAAACTGCAGACACTGGCTGAAAGGTGCTGGGAGACCTCCAGCCCACTAAGCATTGACTACTACAGGGCAGTATCTGCTCAGAGGCTGGCTAACCACCACGTTGGCCCCATACGCACCCAAGGTGACCACAAGGAACAGGGCAGTTTGTGACTGTTTTCATCAGTTCTCCTAAGAGAGTCCGCCGAGAAAGTCCATTTCACTGATAGCATTGTCCAGAGCCGCCTGGCCACTGAGCAGGACATCTTCAGGCTTGTTGGCCATCTCTGGGTAAAGATAAATGGAGGAGGTGGGAACAATGTCATCATATGTGTCTATCACAAATTAACAAGCCAGGCCAAAGTGGTTGTCATCTGATTAACTATCAAAAAATGGCCACAAGGCAGACTCTGCTCCAGTGGAGGATTTCAGTTTTTTGGTTGGTTGAGTTTAGTTTTGAGAGTGAGGACCTGAGAATGCATGAGAATTTTTAGGAGTGGAAGATAATGTCCATGAAAGTAATTTCACATGATAAAATTAATTAGTCTAAGGAATCAACTGAGAAAAAGCAGCAGAATAAGTTATGAACTCAAAAAAGCAGATTAAGAAACTAAGAAACTAGTGAGAAGAACTTCTAAACAAAGTCAACAACTTTAAATACAACAAAGTGCCAAAGACTGACAGCTATTAAAAGAGATTACGTAAAAAGCAAAGTGGCAAGCTGTACCATTAAAAGGAAAAAATAGGAGAATTAGAAGTAGATCAATACTCTTAGGAGTTCTTTAAGGACTTGAAAATCGAAAAGGTATCCTGAAAAATGTGGGAAAAAAAGAGCAGAGAGAGAGAGCTAAAGTTGTGGGCACAAGGCATAGAATTGAAATCAAAGAGGATAAAGGCAAAAGTGAGGTGCAGACTGCAGGGAAATAAAGAGAACCAAAAGATGTGCTAACTGGATTAAAAGGAAGTCTATGTCTGTCATCAAATGGAGGAAAAAAGCAAAGTAATTCATGCAAAAATGCAGAAATATTACATACTTTCTTGGCCTCAGCTCTGTGAAAAAGAGTTAACTGTAATTGAATTACTGACATTCATCTAAGGCGGTGGTATGGGAACAGGAAAGAAGAGAGAAACTAGTTTTGACAAGAGATATATTCAAACTGTCCGATGAAGAATTGGAGAAGGAAAACAACAGGCTTACCTTTAAAAAGCAGAAAAAAGATGAACCCAGGAAATCACATACCAATCAGCTCAACTTTGGTCTACTGAAAGAATGGATCTAGAGGATAATAGGGAGTAAAAACAGCCAGGACGGCCTTGTAAATAATGCATCCCATCAAACCAGCCTACTTCTTTTCTTTGGCAGGACAGCCAGCCCTGTGGCTGAAGGGTGTTCATATTATTCATTTTGATTACAGTGAGGCTCTTGGTGCTATTTAATTTGAGGTTCTTATAACTGCAGTAGACAAATATCCTGCAGATGCAATCACTAGAAGTGGGTTCATGGCTGACTGATGAAGTCCTCTTCACGAGGGTTAATCAAGGATTCACTACCACTATTCAAGGGCATTGAAGTGTGGTTGTACGGGGGTCAGAGCCATTAACAGTTTCAAGATTGTGCTTGGTAGTTGAGATGATAGAACAGAGAGCGTGATCATCAGATTTGAGGATGACACGAACCTGAGGAAAGAGAAACTGCAAGGAAGGACAGGAATGTAAAGTGGTTTTCAGTGAGATGAAACTCAATGAAGTTAAGTACAAAGTGCTAAATTTAGGCAGAAGACTCATGTATAATGGGACATATCTGGCTGAGTGTCAGTACTGCAGGAAGGAACCATACATAGCTATAGGATGAAGTGATGGAACAAAAAGGAAATTTTATTCAGGAATATATTAGCAAAAATTATTAGTAAGATTGGATCATAATTATAGCTGTAGAAGTCTAAAGTGGAGGTCACTGTCTGCTTGGAGTGATTCCTGGTAGATGACATCTGAAGGGTGTTACCTAGTAGAATGATAGGGAAATGAGAAAGAATCCAGAAGAGACATCCAAGAATGTGAAGAGGTTTACGGAGGAAATTTATGTAGGAAAGAGGAAGGAAATTAGATAATTTTGCTTGGAAAATGGAAATCTGAACAGAAAGATGAATGAGAAAACAGTACAAAATTATGTTATAATCTGCTGGAAAGGGAAAGGTATGCTCAGGTGTTCTTCACAGCACAGGAGAAATATGCTTGTTGTTCAGAAAGAAGGTTTAGGACGGGTATTAGGAAAAACCTTCTAGCAGGATGGTGAGGGATTTGGCACAAGCTAACTAGGGAAGTTACAGAAAGTTCTGCTCTATAGGTTTTGAGAACGTTAGCTAAAATACTTGCTTGGAGTTGGCAAAGGTCAAGTCAATCCTTCCTCAAAGCAGGCTGCAGTGGACCTAGGAGTCTTCTGCTGACTTTTCTACAACTGCTCACACTTTCTGGTGCTTTTGCTAGGCTCTCCCTCCACCCAAACTATCTGCAATGTGTCTCTATCCCTACTGTCCTATCCAAGCTTTCCAGCTTCACTGGCTCCCATTGCTCCAGGAAACCAAGAAAGAAATTGGTGCTTGTTGACAAGCAAATCTGTGGGAGGAGGTGCACTCTCGTATCCCGGGGCTTGGCTATCTTCAGATGTGTGCAATCATCCCCCCACACCACAGGCCTGCAAAGGGTGCAGGATCCTCCCATGTAACATCTGAGTTGATGCAAATACATTAATATGTATGTACATTCAATATCTCTGCTCATCTTTGTTTCTTCAAGGATATTGGAAGGTACATTAATGATGCAGGTGGCATGGGGGAATTATGGATGACAGGTATCAACGGGGAGAGAGGGTGCCTGCCTTTGCCATTCACCAACCCTGAGGGCTGCATGAACTTGGAGCCTCCTGCACCTGCAGACAGGATCTTCTCTGACAGAGTGAAAAATGCTGGAGTTAGAAACAGTGGAGAAGCCTGAAACTTGTCTGTCAGGGCTGAAGTTATGGCCCCAGTCCAAAAGTCTCAAATACCAAGTAATTTAAAATTAAGTTTTCTGCAACGGCTTTCTTTTTTGAATAATGTAAATAACTGCAAAAATGTACAACCTTGAATGCTTTAAGGACTAACTGACAACACTGTTTAATGTGTGATTAATATCATTTCCCTATTTCCTTCTTCTGTTCATCTGTCAGTAACAAAATGTAGAAGGGAAGACAACATTTTTGTTTGTATACAAATACAAATATGTATACAATATGTATACAATAAATATACATACAAATATGTATACAATATGTATACAAATACATAGGTATTTTCTGCAATTATCCTGCTACAGCAGTATCTCAGATCTTTGCACTAGAATAGCTGTGTCTGCACATTCATCCCTTCAGAAAAATATTTCTTTTGTGTTTAAAAAAATGGTTCTAAGAAATTTAACAACAAAATGCTTTAACGTGGTGATAAGGTTGTGCTATAACAGTGTATGTGCTTCTACAGGGTTCTTTTTAGGAACAACTCAAACATTTGGATCTGAGAAATAGAAGAACAGCATCAGAGGACACATTGCCACAACTCTAACTCTCCTCAGCCAGTATACTGTCCCAGTATACGAATAGCTGACATATTTGTACTTTCCATCACACAGGGTTGAACAGGATCTACCTCTGTTTGCCTTATGTTCAATCATTTAGCCCTTCAAAAAAGCCTGACTGTGCTTAATCACATTACCCTATCAATCTTGTACATATTATGCCATATCATAACTATATTTCCCATCAGTAAATCCCCAGAATACTTTCAAATGATTGTCACTGGTTATAGCTGACCTAGCGGGAAAGGACAGAAGGATAGTAAAGGCAGTGTGGCTGTGCATTGCAGTGCTATATTTCTCGAATTTCCAATATTTTGAGTGTTGCTGAGCTCAGTATTCTGGGAGGACAAGACTTATCACTGAGTACTGACTAACTCAGAAAGGATTTATGAAAAAATTGAATTGCCTCTGAAATGATGGAAATTAAGTAGCATAGTCCCAAAATGAATGTTCACAGAACCTGCACACTCCATGATGCACTGCAGCATTTCAGTTCCATGGCCAAGCCAGCATGCTTTATTTCTCAGTGACACAAGAAGTTCATCTCAAATTTGCTTTGTACTATTGGTATTACTTGCAGATAAATATGTTGATGTCATCTCAAGCAAAGGGCCAGAGTCTGACGTGCTCGTTACACATACCTCCTTATAATAATACATGAGTGATTCTCTTCAGGTGTATTTCATGACTGGATTTGGAATAACAAAAGAACTGGTACATTGGAAGCCTTGTCATGAGAGCACCCTAAGACTCCCACTTAATGATATGTGCCAGAGCCATCTCCTGGTTGGGGCCTCTGGGGTGCCACTGGGCAAGTGGGTCTTGGTGTCAGTATGGAAGCAGAGGATGCTTGGAAGTTCACGTGGGAAGCAGATTTCAGAGCATCCCTGTGACTTTCTGCTGTTTAATGAAAAATAAAGTCCTACGTCCCTAGAGTTCAGAGGAAGGCTAGCCAAGCAACTGATGGCACCCATGAAATCTGGGACTCAAACCCTACAGAAATCTTAAGGAGCACAGATATTTTCTTCAAAGCAAGAGGAGTCCTGAATGTGCTGAATTCCCTTTCTCTGAACTCTTGCTTCTGGAGTGCTTGTTGTGCACGGACGCTTGTGCTGTCAAATTTAACTTGCTGAAACATTTTTAGAACTAGTTTTAAGCTCAGGCACATAAGCTGTCCTGCCAGAAGTGGTGCATTTGATGTGAGATGGAATAGTATTCAACAGCCCAAGGGCTGAATTCCCAAAATCCTCAACCAAGGCTCCTGTAGAATGGCAATGAGACAAGACAAGATGTGTACCTTCTGCAAGGAGGGTGTCTGCAAGCATAATCGCATTATGTTGGTGTCTGTAGCTCTGTCAGAAATTGGAGCTGAATATCCCAGTTTTCCCTGGTGGATTTTGCATGATGTAGGACAATGCCTAGCACAGTGAGCAGAGAACTTGTCTTTTTTGAAAGCAGGTGCTAAGAGTTCCCAGAGGGTCCCACTACAAGGACTACTCAAAACCTTCCTTCTAAAACTATCAACGTTAGGCTTTACCCAGTCTAGAAGAAGGGAACTGCAACAACATTTATCTTATTAATTACAGGCAAGGGAGGCAGTTCATACCTCAAGTACTGGATGCCTGCAGCACATGAACAAAATAAAACAAAAGAACAACCAACCAAACAATTAAACAGGAAAAAAAAAAAAAAAAAGTTCTTAGCTCAGCAAGAACAAAATTATGCCAAATTAATGGAACCTGTTCAGAAGGCTCTATATTTTTGTCTTTTTTGGGGGGGATTCATCCTGCTTGATTCCAGTATTTGAAAAGAAAACAAAAATTCAGAACCAATGCCTGGTAAATTGCTCAGCTCTCAGAATGCAAGAACATTATGTGGAAGCACTTGCTCACAAACACATAACTGATGTGGTCCTGTACACTTCAGCTGGTTTTGTGCTACCGGTTGCCCCTCCAGCTTTCCAGATCCTCAGGTCCTCTCTCCCTATCTTCTTTCTCACTGTGAATCAGGTTTTTGTCTCTGCATTTATCAGTCTTCCCAGTCATTAGCTACTGTCCTGGTTTTGCTAGGACTGAGTTAATTTTCTTCTTAGTAGTTAGAATAGCTGTGTTTTAGTTTCAGTGTGGGACTGGTTATGAGAACACTGATAAAAGTACTAATGTTATTAGTTACTACTGGAGCTCAAGGCCATCGTGTTTGGCTGGTTCACAGCTGCATAAGGACCTGGAGGGAGAAGCATAGTGAACAGCCAAACCCAAAATTAACATTTGGATAAGCCAATGAAATATTCCATATCGTATCATATCATGTCAGTATATTAACCAGGGTTGACTGGAAAGGGGGGGGATTCTCTCGGGAATTGCTTGGGCTCACTTCTCCGGGTTTTCAGTTTCGGTTTCAGGGCTCCTTTCTGCTCCTCCTGGATCATTATCAGCGGGTGGTGAGCAATTGTACTCTGCATCACTCATATATATAGTTGTTATAATCGCTATTTTATTTTACTCTAATTATTAAATTGTTTTTATCTCAACCTACAAGTCTCCTCACCTTTCCCCCTCCAATTCTCTTCCCGATTCCCTGGGTGGGGGGGGAAGAGGGCGAGGAGGGGTGCTGCTGCAAGTGACTGTGTCTTGGTTGGCTGCCAGCTAAGTTAAACTATCACAGCTACATAAAGAATTATATTTCTCTTCCATGCTCAAATCCCACTCCTTTCCTTCTTGCCCTGCTCTCCCTCCTATATTACTCTTACCTATCTGATGCCTGTCTTTTCCACCTAAAATGTGTTAATTCAGTTTCAGCATTTCCTTTATCAAAGTAAATTACCACTATTGCCCCCATGTCCATTTCTACACCCTTGTCAAATTTCCCTCGTTGTTGTCTGCTGCCAATTTCTCCAGCTCAGGAGACCCTCAGCTCCTTTGCCCTTCCATCCATGACTGGGTCTAAGCCTGATCTTCTGCTCTTATGTTCATTGTAGTCTTTTTAATAAGTGCTTATGGAGGGTTCTGCATCTGAACTGATAACAAAATGGGGTCTTTTGTATAACAATAATTACACTAATGCAAATGGAGAAAGGGGCTTTAGGAACAGAAGGGAAAATCCTCACATTTCATCTCTGGGAATGCCAGCCTAACCAGACCTGGCTTCTTTGCACCATGTGTGAAGTATTTGCAAACAAGTACTACAGGCTAGATAGCCTTCAACCTGTCCTTTTTAGACTTACAGTAAAAAATGGACATTAGGCACTTTTTGGTTATTCTCTGATTTGGTCGTCTTCATCTTGTAGATCTCTGAAGCAACTCATACTGTAACTTCATCATTGCTCTTCTGACCTTCCAGCTAATGCTTCCTGAAAGTCACTGGATTCTGTCTTTCATGACTTCTACATCACAAATCCAAATTTTGAGCTCTGTCTGACATAGGCTTATCTTTAACTATCCTCCATGAACAGAGACTGGTACAGAACTAACCTGTCACATTTTGGCATAAACCCTTCAAATCAGGTATACTTATACTGATTTCAGCTTTTCTTCATAAGCTCTAATTTCATCTGACTACATTTCAAAGTGTATTTCTTCCTTCCTACTCTATTTTTGTTCCTTCCTTATAAAAATCAGTCAACCTTTTCTTCTGTGCTGCCTGGACATTACCAAGGGAGTTTCACAGAGCAAAGGAGAGTAGTGTCTACCCACACCTGACCAACTGGAAACCACAATCTCCAGAAAAGCTGAATTTTTCTCTGGTAGCTTTGAGTTCAGAGAAGATCATGTTCATATGGTCTGTGGGAAAGGAACATGCTCACTGATGAGAACTGTGAGCCTGCTAGGAAAATACAGACCCTTCAGGCACTGAAAATCCAGGTCATTTCTTTGGAGGTTATCTAGATTGGGATTTTATCCAGGCTTGGTCACATTTTGAGCTGATTTCCTCAGGGAAGCCAAAGACTTTGAAATCATCTTTGCAACTTTTCAAAACTGATCCAGCATTTCAATGAAAAGAAACTACAAGAAGAGAATGTATTTTTTCCCTTCCTTACTTTTTGACTTGGCTGAACTTCCTTTGCTGACGTTTTCGTATTTAAAATCCTTCAATTTCTAGCAATAATCAAGTGCCTAAAATTCTGTGAGGAAGATGAGATGAAGATTTTCCCTTCCCTGTAAGGAGAGGAAAAGTAACTGGAGAGGAGCTTTCTCCCTGAATGATGATCAATATTCAACTTCACGGTTACATGTGTGGGGAGCAGCTTCCAAACCTCAGCCCATTTAGGGCTATTTTGGCTTGTGCTTACCCCTCATGGAAGAGCCTGGTAGCATTCCACCCACTGGAGAGTGAGCTTGGAGCTGGTTTTTCAGCACTGACACGCCATAGCGTGGGAGGTTTCCAGGAGTAACATGCCATTTGCTGTGATACAAGTACATCACGTTACAGAATATTGTTTTCCCCCATTTCATTTGTCTTACTCTTCCACTTGGTGTTTTTAAAAGCATTTAAATGTGTGCATTTTCTAGGATACAAAATATTACTAATAGATTAACTACTTGCATAACGATACCAACAATAATTGGTAGTATTTGTGTAGAAACCAGCATGTTCTCATGGCTTTGAGCACATTGAACAGTTGGCTGCCTTACCTGCTGCTGGCCAGCTGCATGACGTCTTGAAAGGAGGAGAAAGCATGTGGGTTTTCTTGCTGAGATCCCTTGCTGGCCTCATCGTTCCCAGCACTACACATGATGTTAGTCACAGTCCCTTGGGAGCAAAGAGGCTCCAGAGAGGCCATTAGGCGCAGGGAAATTAGAGTTTTTATTACAGTCACATGAGAAGTCCTAAATCATGTAGAGGTGGAACTTCTCACACCCAACCGAGCTATTGGAAAGTGAAGTATTTAGACAAGGTTGTCTTAACTCCTCTGTAGTCAACAGAGAGAAAGAAATCTCTAGAAGGTGGGGGATTTTTCATCCTGAAGCAGGTGAGCAGGAAAAGGGGGATGATTGATCTTCTGCATTTGCTTCTCTGTCTTTACTCACTATGGAGGGAGCCTAGTGATTAGTTCACACAAGCTGTCCAGCCTTGTGAACTGCACGAAATGAGTCACACTCGAAGTGCCTGTGGCAAAATACCAGAGGAATTGGGACCCTGAAGCAATTGTAGTCAGAGAGTTTTGGAGTTCAGCACCGGGATTTCACCAGCAGCACCTGAAGGCAGAAGCTCCTAGCTCTTCCTGTGTTCAGCATCCCTGGCTATGGTTCAAACCAGAGGTGTTGCTGGTGCTGGGCTCCTTCAAAAAATCATCTCCCAAACCACAGGTTTGGCTTAGTCAAGAGAAATTACTAGACAGTCTGTAGCTTATTTAACCTTAAGACTCTGTTCTCTTAATGTTTACCTTATAAGGATCACTGGTTAAAAGCTATTCAGCCTAAAAGACAAGGTCAAGAAATAGGAAAATAAATAAATCAAACACACAGATGCATGGACCTGAAAAAGCTGATTGATGGGCCACTTAATGAAACACTCAATAGCAACCTTGAAGAGGTAGGGCTTCAGATGCAACTTTGTAAAGGTAAGAAGAAGAAAAACAAGATTACCACATGTCTTATGGGAAAGAGCAATCTTATTATGAGTTGGGGGGGATTGTAGGACTGTTTTAAACTTATTACACATGATTTTGGCAAAGAGTCAAAGGGAGACATCAAGGTGGACAAGGAAGGAACAAGTGTGAGGAAAAGAGGGCTAAGGGGATAAGCAGTGGGTAACCATGTGTAACCAGGCACTGGGCAACATGCTCGTCCAGCCTGGTTCTGTGCCTGAGCACCTCAGTCTGACCCACCTCTTTATTAAGCTCTGTCCCTAGCTATCTGCCGTGTGAGTGTTCCCTCCCGTCTCTGTGTGCAATCCGCTAGCTAGCTTCAAGTCAGACTAGCCAATGAGTAGGACAAGAGGTTTGTGCCTGGATGCTAGAGGCACCACAGGTCTGGGGCTGGGCCTTTGGAGAGGTCAGGGGCCTGGGGTTGCAGTATTTGTGCTTCTTTGAATGGTTCAATTTTTAATTAACATCTCCAGTCTTTACCGTCAACAAGACAGGCGACAACACATGCTTTTCTCACTAAAGCAGCATGCCAGGTTTTGTGCAGGTAATAGTTATTCAGTTTCCCTCTATTGCCAGTGTGAACTTGCCCACTCTCCCCATTCCCAGTGTTCCCAGTTTCGAGGAACAAGACGGGGATCTGTGGCTGTCATGAGGACACAACAGTTTTGGATGATGTGATTAGATTTTAGCCTCCTTCTGACTCAGACATCCAGCTGCTTCAATCTCATCCATTAATATTTCCATAAATGCAGTGCACTGATGTCACACTGGGAGAATTTCACCCATTTTTTTTAAGGGATGTGTTGGACACACATCGCCTTGAAAATTAGGATACCTTAGAGAAGAACTAGAAAGAATGGTTCTTACTGCATACCAGGCTTAAATCACTGGCAGAAAAATTAATTGCACCAAATGAGTTCTCCCTCATTTGGTTCCAGTTTGCCCATGAAGGATTTGTAAGCAGTAACAACTGTTTGTATGAAAGACTTCAAGGCATGAAATTCAGCTTTTTAATTTTTGTTTTAGAAGTTAGGCAACACTTTCACACAAAGGGAGGTTTTTTTATTAATTAGAGCTTCAGATAAGCTGGTTTGATTTTCTCTGTGGTCAGCAGGACTCTGCTTAATTAGTACTGCAGGCAACCTAATCTATGGCAATAATAAAACACTATAAGAGATTACTATTAGTTTTTGAATTATACACAGAAAAAATAGCCACTGCTTAATTTTACATTTGGTTCCACAAGAATTACCTCAGACCTTAAAAGACTGGCAGAGGTATTTACCAGAGTCAAGTGAAGTTCATGACTTTTGGTGGTTTACTGTCTTTTTCCTCTCAGTCTATTTCTCCCATTTACCAGTCTGATTCTGGACTACACTTAATATTATTGATCTCATCTTCTAGTGGGTTCTCTAATTATTTTTTTTTCTGCATTCATTTGTTCCTCAGTGATAGCAGAGGTACTTTCAATCTTCCAGCTTCTCAGAAAAAGGACTTTTTTGTCTGTAAAAGCCATTTTTTCCACTCTGACTTCAACTAGAGGGTGACTACCCTGGAGCTGGTTTTCAAAACATTGTTTCCCAGGTGAGCTGGCGAGTTCTCAAGCCTTGATCCCTTGAGGAGACTTTGTATCATAAAGAATCTTTTTCCACAAAATTTCAGATCCAATGTCTTGTTCCCATTCATGTCTTTTATCTTTATCCAACGTTTGTCTTCTAGTTTCAATACCATCTTGAAGAAAGAGGTATTGGGGATAAAAATATCTAAGTGAGGAACACAGAGTACACCACTTTCTTTTGTCATGTATTTTGTGTAAATAATAGTTCTTGACTTGATAGTCTCATTGTGATAATAGGCAACTGAATAAAAAAAACACTAAAGTGTCATTTTAAATAGCACTCTTTGCATTTGAAAAAGGACAAAGGAAAAACACTAAAACATATCTCCCAAAGAACAGAGCTGCAACTACAGTTATTATCTCTTTTTTTTTCACTTGTCAATAATTTTCTTATTATCAGTATCTTTCGTGACTAGATTGAGCAAAGAAATCTATGATACTCCTCCAATGTCTCTAGTAGATTTATTTTAAGAGATTTATTGGATTGCAGTCTCTAAAAAATATTTGAGTTGGAACTACACAGTAGAATCATAGAATAGTTCAGGTTGGAAGGGCCATCTGGGGATCATTTAGTCCAAACTAATGCTCAAAGTTAGATTAGGCTATGCCTTGTCTGCCTGAGTTTTGAATTTCCAAGGATGGAGATCCCACAGCCCCCTGAGCAACCCAGACCTGTGCTTCAACACCCTCATGGGACATATTTTTCTTACGTTTGGTTGTAATTTCCCTGAGACCATCATCTCTTGCCTTTCTGCTGTGCATCCTGAGTAAAGCCTGCCTCTGTTTTCTTCAAACCCTCAGTGTTGGCAGATGATGACAGCAGTCAGATGGCCTCCAAGTCTTCTCTTTTCAAGGCTAAACAGACCAAGCTGCCTCTGCCCATGAACTTGTTCAATCTCTGTATCTCCTGGGGGTGGTGCAAGGGGTTCGAGGTACAAAAGAAAAACAATAGTGCTGTTTATCTTACAATGCTAAAAGTAATGGTTTGCTCCCTTATCTATATAGCTTGCTAATGATTTGTAAATAATTTCAGAAAATACTATACCAGATCCCACACTGGTTTGAGAAACAAAAATTTACTATCATAATCAAAACAGCAGCCTATCTCCTTCATATGAGTTATTCTTTTTATTTCAGTTTTCCATTTATATTTTATAATTTACAGGATAAGGGTTTTTAGGATGAAGGTGGTGAAACACAGGAACAGGATGTCCAGAGAGGTGGTAGAAGCCCCATCCCTGAAAACATTCAAGGCCAGGTTGGATGGGGCTCTGAGCAACCTGATCTAGTTGAAGGTGTCCCTACTCACTGCAGGGTTTGACTAGATAATGTTTAAAGGTCCCTTCCAACCCAAACCATTCTATGATTCTACAATTCTATAAATTATACACAGGAGAATGGACGTAATTTCTGTAATGCCCTAATGGCTGTAGTTTGAGGAATTCTCTCTTTCCAGTTGAGGAAGGACAAACAATTCCCAGCACAGCTCTTTGCAAATGTACCTCTCCTATACTGCATTTTGTTATTAATGAAGAACAATATGTCTCATCTACTTGCCATCATATAAAGACATTAGCAGCCATACAAAAACAAGAATAGGTAGAGAACAATTAAAAAGCTTTATCCCCAAATAAAAAACTGCTGCTGCAGAACTGTCATTTAATTTTGAATAGTGACTGTGCAGAGATGAACTAGACCATGTTTGCGGGTAGCAGTAATATCTTCTATTAGATCATCTAGTAATTTGCAATCTGTAATATTGTTTTTAAACTTAGTTCATGGAAGTTGGTATCTCACGCAGACTGGTACACAGTGTCCAGCACAACTGTCACTTTAAACATGACAAATTGCTCTGCATTCAAATGAAATCCTATCATTCTCCTAAACTCACCTTATCACACAGTAGGACAAAATGGTTCAGAGAATTGTTGAGGTTGGAAGGGACCTCTGGATATCATGTAGTCCAACATCACTGTTAAAGCAGAGTCAGCTAGACCAGGTTGCCCAGGACTATCTCCAGTCAGGGTCTGAATATCTCCAGGGGTGGAGACTCCGCAACCTGTGCCAGTATTTGTCCACTCTCACAATTTTTTTTTCTTACATTAAGATGAAATGTCATGGTTTTTAATTTGTGCCAGTTGCCTCTTGTCCTGTCACTGAGTACCACCAAGAAAAGCTTATCTCCCTCTTTGTTTCTCTCTTCTCCAGGCTGAACAGCTCCAGCTCTTTAATCATGAAAGGTCCTCCAGTCCCCTCATCACATTGTTTACTTTTTGTTGGGCTCATTCTAGTGCGTATCTGTCTCCTGTGTGCTGGGGAGCTATGACATGGACCCAGCACTTCAGATGTGTCTCACCAGTGCTGAGCAGAGAGGAAGGATCACCTTCCTTGACCTGCTGGTCATACTCCCCATCATGCAGCCCAGGATGCTGCCGACCATGTTTGCCATGAGGGTGCATTTCTGGCTCATGGTCAACTTGATGCCCACCAGGACCCCCAGGTCATGTTCTATAGAGCTGATTTCCAATCAGACAGCCCTCAACTTGTACTGGTTCAAGGGATTATTCTCCACTTGGTGCAGAACTTTGCATTTCTCTTTGCTGAGCTTCATGACAACCCTGACAGCCAGTTCCTCCACCCTGTTGAGGTCCCTCTTGATGGCAGCACAACCCTCTGGTGCATCAGCCACTCCTCCTAGTTTTTTTTAGTTCCTCTACTATTCCTGTGTGACCTCTGGCTCTCTTTACAATCTCCCATTTCTGACTGATTCCAAAATTTGTCAGTAAAGCAGCAGTTTAGCTCTTCAGGCTATTATCCAAAAGGCTACCCCTCTCAGATGCTGTGCTGCTGTTTCACCCTGCCCCTCCCAGTGTATTTCATCGGGGATTACATTTCTGATTGCAGTCAGACACATTAGAGAGAGGTTCTTTTCCCTAATTAATGAACCAGAAGAAAGCTACCAAGCACTCCCAAATGAAGTTATTCAGTACTTTCAATTTAAAACAGTAGTGCAAATTTTTGCTCTCTGAAGTACACATAGCTACTAATTTTCAGGTCTAACTAATAAAGCAATCTTGGATCTCATCAGGAACAGAATAAGGTCATAGTGCCCATACTGTGCTTTTAAATAGTTTCAGACAAGATTTCTTTCCCCTCTGTGGTTTTCTGTGTATCAACTTGCTTTCTCTTTCTTACTTTGTTAAGTCTAGGGGACAGTATATGCCAAGGTGCAAATACTTAATACCATGAATAAAAAATGGCATTTTAAAATGTTTCGTTTATAAATCAGTCCAGAAACTTATTTCTACAAAAGCAATTTTTCTTCATTAATTGAGCTAGTGACATTGGGGAACCACTCATACTGTTTACTTAGTTGCTCTAATTATTTTTTTGGAACTATTTACCACTCCCTACTGACTAGATGGGAAACTTGGGCTCTTAACACTCAGTAATTTGAATCACACATTTAATCAGATACAAAAGTTGCTTTGAGTAACAGTGAGAACACTTTGTGTATTCAAACCTCCTGACTTCAATAGAAAGTAGAGACCATGACAGTCTGACATCACTTGCATTATTTTAGAAGAACAGAAAAAAAGTAACTGCACCAGAAATGTTAGTTACAAAAAAAAGCACTGGAACTCTGACTGAAGTATCTGTTTAAGTACTGGATTTTGCATAATTCTAATATTTAGATGGTTATGAATCTGTATGAGAAGATTTAGTTATTACCAGATTACTGTCCCTGTCCTGATGCCTATGCATTCCTGAGATGAAGAAATGGTAACGCAGTTCTCTTCTGAGAAGGAAATAGGAAAATATATATGAAGATGGTAATTTTTATGAAATAAAGAAGAGAATCCTAATATTTTGGAAATACAAAAATGGAATTCAGTTATCAGATATTGCTTTCAAAATAGCCAGGGATGGGTTGTTTCCTAAATTAATAGGATAAAAAAGCTATAATTGTGATCAGTGAATCTTACTTACAATTCTGCACCACATCTTTTGATATTCCCAGTTCTTCTAAATTTTTTAACAGCTGAAGAATAATTCATCCCAGGGCTTGTCTATGTGCAAGCTAAGTGCAGTGTATAGGGCTACTACATACGTTAAATGGTAGCTCACTGGCAAATATAGTTCTATTGTTGGGATATGTTCTTTGCCCCTTAGGATTAAATAAAAACCCATAGGTTATTTTTCTTGATGAACGGAAATCTTTTAGCGCTTCAAATGTAACCTTTCCTTTCTGCTGGTAGTTCAAGAAAATTTCATCTAAGGATACTTTCTTATCTACATTGCCAGTTCTGTTTGCCAGGTAACAACATCTCTCTTATTGTTTGATGTCAAATTAAGTTCCAAATTTCTCTGCATAGTAAATTACATTTTTTTTAGTCTCAAACTCCATGAAGTGTCTCCACTCCCCTTCCCCTGAATAATAGCAGAGGTGTGGAGCTCATCCACATTTTGGACAGAGGATGGAGTGATAAATCTGTAAAAACCAGGTAACCAAGTTTTCTCCAGCTTCCTATGAAAAGTGGATCCACTCTTTAATAGCTTCTGCTGGAATTATTTTGTGTCAATTGAATCTCCAGGAAGACCTAGTTTATTTATTTATTTCTTTTTAGAGAATAGTAATAAACGAACTTGAGAATATTGCTTCAGTCAGCTTTTATATTTACTTTCACCAAACACATTTCATAAGAAGATGCTAACAGATTTGGCCTTTCATGTGCTGTCAAATAACGCCCCATTCCTCCAGCTTACCAATAATGAGAAGGAGTTAAAGTTCTGCAAGAACATTTAAGTGATTTTTGCGTACACAGCAATTATTTGGGAATTGTAAAGTTAAGTCTGACTCGTTAGAGAGGAGGCAAAAAAATGTATTAAAATGAAAACAATAAGCTAATGAATATGTATAGATTCTTCATTGCAGTTTCATGTCTGGCAAGAACCTTAAAGAGAAAAATAGTACCTTGTACTGCAGTAATATTTTCTATCCCCGCACCTAGAGAAAGGTTTACAAAATTTAAACAGCAGAAATGCTCAAAATCCCTGTCTTTAGATAACCCAAGATTGTACAATTTTCCATTTTTGAGATAACACTTTATATGTTTGTAGTACTATTGTCAGGTTACAGAGCTCTTCTCATTGAAAGAAGTCATCGCGGTATGTGTGTAGCACAGAGCTTACTGCAGGAGCCATCCTCCTTTTCACCAGAGCCAGGAGAGGTGCTTGGACACCCTTGGCCTTGGAGCTGCTGCTGTCTGCTGTTGTACTGCTGCCAGGAAGGAGATAGTAAAGCTATTGAAGAATGTGCATGGCCAGTAAAAGGTAAATGAAAGACAAATGCAAACCAACATGACATCCACTAGTTTCTGCTGGCTGGGCAAGGGGTGGTCATCTCAATAGTTCTGAAGCAATAGAGCTGTCAAAGCTGCCATCCTGTTGGGAACAGATATTCACATACAGCTTGATTTGCTTTTTTCACGCAAGAAGAAATCTTGCTTGATTTCTTCACTGGATATTTGGAACAGACTTTCCCTTCCTTTTACTTGGGTCAGCTCTTGGGATATTTTTCTCATTGGTGCCTGCTGTTTCCATCTGCTTCACATGACTGAAATGCATGGCGTGGTTCCTTAAGAAGTCAGTTGGAAGACTATCTGCTAGAAAGGAGTGTAAGAGAGATATTAAATAAAGTACACAGGGCAGTTCACAGTAGGGGGAAGATACATCCAGAATAGCACTGCCTCAGAGAGAGGAATTTTACAGGGAGCAGGGAAATACTGTATCTGGGGAAGGAAATGTTTACAATTTTAAATTATTAATAAGCATACTAATTTTCTACCTCATAACTCTGACAAATTCCTTCAAAGCAGCTTCCCCTCTAAAATATTCTCCACAGAAGATAATGAAGCCAAGATTGTCCCACTGTGGTTGGAGTACTAGGAGGTTTCTGGGAGTGTCCTTAGTGACTCCTATTTTTCTCCCTAGAGAAACGTAAGATCTGATGTCCAGAACCTGCCACTTGGTTGCTACTTACTGCCCAGGTGTCACTCCTGAAAGCACAGCAGGTTTTCCTCTCTGTGGGGTCTCCGCCAGCACCCAGAGCCCAGAGTCCCCAGTGGCAGCAGGGGATGAGATGAGGCATGGGTGTATGCTCAGCAGCTGCTGCAGCTCCTCGAAAACTACAAAGGCAGATTTTAGTCAGCTGAGGGACCCCAAAGGGTCCTCAGTTTTATGAAGCCTGGAGAAACCCATCACTCAGTGGGGGAGGAGCTCTCAGCACCTCTGCTCCTCAGGGAAGATGTAAAGCATCAAGGAGCCCCAGAGAGGACCCATCTGACCTAGAGTATGGAAGACCCTGTCCCAGCCCTCTCCAGCCTCTTCTGCTGGAAGATGACAGCAAAACCTTCGAGGAGAGAAGGTGCAGCTGGATGAGCTGCCTCTGCTCTGGAAGGTGCAGGGCTACAGCAGCTCCTTGTCTGGTTATAACTGTACAGATTAGCTGTCAGAACCTGTCCCGCCAAGCTAAAATCCTGAAGTCCTTCCATATCCAAGTGGGATCCCCGACATTACTTTGCTCTGTGTACAGTGTAAAATGTGGGTGTTGAATCTGCTAGATTCAGTTTGCCATCTGAAGATTTGACAGACAAATAGATACATGCAGATCCCAGTTTATATTTTATGTGATGTGTAAGGAATATGAAACAGCCATTACTTATGATAAACTTTTGTTCTTCTTTCCTGATTAAAGAGCATCCTGTTTATATTCCTTTCCGCATATAAAATGGCAAGACATTTGTTAACTAATCTGTAATCTAACGTCTTCTGGAATATCCCATACAATTTTTCCAGTCAATTCAAACTGGTTACAAATTTGCTAATGCCTTCATTTTCACAGAAATAGGAGAAAAGAAGTATTGTCTTTGCATATTAACAGAAAGAAAAATTTTACCCCAAACAATTGAATTTATCAGTTTACAGGAAAAAAAAATAAGTTTTTCTGAAAAATAAATTCTTACTCAGATGCTTGATCTGAGTTCAAGTATATTTCAATAAGCATAAGGAAGTTAATAGCGCAGGTAAAAAACATCGTTGTCTATTCAAAAAATGTTCTAAATAAATGCTGTTCATCATTTTCTGCAATTGAATTAATGGCTTGCAATAAGAAGACTGATGAATTCATACGACATCTTCAAGAATATAGCAGAATAATAAAATGCTTGGGCCTGACCTTTCATACATAATCTGGGAGCTGCCTGTAACGATTTGCAATATGATATGCTCCATCTGGTTCTTAACACACTTACTATGGATTTGTGAGAAGATAATTCAAGAAGTTTGATACATATATTTGCAAAAGAGGGACCATACTTTCAGATTGCCCTTCTGCTTATATAACCCGAAAGGGTAAACCAGAGAAAGAGCAAGGATCGAGTCCTCACCTGTTGGGTGGCTGCTTTAGCAGGGTAAGGAGCATAACACAGGCAGAGAGACCCTGTGCCTATACCATTAAGGAAAACCCAATAGTAAGAACTGGGTGAACTGGGGATAGAAGCTGTTTTTATGATCTTCCCCAATGTAACAGGACCTAAATCCAGGAATTTCATTACAAATTTTAGCTTTCTTAAACACAGTATTTTTCCAGAATTCTATTATGACAGGAAACACACACACACACACGCAAAAAAAAAACCCAACCAAAAAACAAGCCACAAAAACACCTGTCCCAACCTGCGAGAGATTTAACAGCACTGCAAGACACTGATGACAGTTGCTAAAATACCACGGGAACCAGCCTCAGTTTCAACGAACAAGATTGGGACAAATGATGACAGCACATTCTCCAGCTCCTTCTTCCCTCGAAGCCTTGCTGGAGGATCGGCCATCCTGGGAATGACCAGTTTGGTTCATGGTACGATGACTCAGGAACTCCTCCTTTGAAGTCAAAGGTTTCTCATGCTGTTCACTGCATTGTGACTTTGCCAGCTGAATCTTTTAATCTAGCTCACAAAGATGTTTAAGACAGAGTGGGATTTCTAACACAGCAGAGGTTATTTCTGCATCCTTGGTTAAGCAGCAAAACACATCCCCTGCCTCTGTGCAGTGCGGGCTCTGCAGACCAACTGAGGGTCCCTGCTGCAGGAGGATGGGCACTTCACTAGCTTTGTCTGTTTGCATTACACAGTATTTTTATGAATCCCATTCCTTATATTTGGGTCTTTCTGTGTGTTGATAATGATCTCTGCTTATTGTCAGTTGTGGACAGGGAAATATATCACGAGCTGACATCATAAGCCTTTACAGGAAATCTGGATCTGAATATAAACTCCAATCCTTGTTTGTTCTACAGATAAAACACAGCTTTTTAGTGAGCACATTCCAGCCAATTAGAAAATGCGTATTCTTGCTCCCTGTTGTGTAAATGGAATGAGAAACGTAACTGGCATCTGGAATGTGGACCAAAAGTACTTAGGGATGTATTTCACGCTGAAAGATATTATTTAGGTGACTCTTAGGGATGTACTCTGAATTTCCTCATCCATCCTCCCTCCTCTTCTCCCATGGTCCCCTTCCTGCAAGATCCCTCTGGCTCCAAGGTTTAGCCCTTTCAATTGCATCTCCATCAGTCACATATCAAGTAGCCCACGAACATCAAAACCGCAATCCCCAGGTAGATGAAAGGACTAGAAGTTTATTTCAGTCTACAACAGTAATCTAGTCCAGGTGAGAGGAATTGTCATCTGGACATTTCTCCTTTGCTGTTGCCGACAAAGAAGAGATGCTGCAATACACTCAATGTGAATGCTACAGACATCCATTTATTCAGTTTTCTGATTACACTTTTATATGTTTCTGATACTGATTACTGACACGATTGATTATTAGTTAGCTGTCAAGAATACATTAGTTAATTGCTTAGATTTATTATATAAAAATACAGGATATAGATGGTCGCCATGACCTGCTGGCACCAATTTACCTTCCTTATTATTTAAGATTTACAGTCCTAATTATTCTTTGCAGATGTTTCCCAAAAACGACACAGCTGGTTGTTTATCAGTTTCTCTGTCTTCTTCTGGTATTTTTTCCATAGACCAAAGGTCACATTTGTTTACTTCATGTCCTTGAGTCTTCTAGGCTTCTCTTCTGACAAGGTCCAGAAGGTACAGCTCCATTTTCCTAGCGGAAAACCTCAGACCCCACACTTTGCTATCTGGCAAGTGTGGTCTTAGAGTGTGTGTCTGTCGGCAGGTGAGGGAAGTTAGGTAAGGTGATGATCATTGGGCTAAAATAACCCCTTTCCTGATGTCTGTCTGTCCCTGTTTCCCCTCCAGACCTCTCCATCTGGTTATACCACTGATATCTCATTTGTTCCTTGGAGTGGGATGTAACTGCTTTTTTCTGGAATTATGCAGTGTACAAGGCGATTTGTGCCCTGTCTGGGGTCCCCTAATGCTGCTGCGACACCAGTAACGTGTTTGCCTCTCTGCTCCCATGCAGATGACCAAGGACCTTTGAGGAGGTGAGCTGGAGGGTTGTCAGAGCTTTACCAATACAGAGAGTGGGATGTTTTCTCCTGCATTTAGATACTGAATTGTGAAAACTGAGCAGATACTAGATAGTGAAGATCTTCTAGCAGCAAGAAACCGTTCCGAACTGGGAGGCAGAACCACTTACCAGCTTTGTCAAGATGTTTGTTGGGCTTCTCAGTGTCTCATTGGTAGTAATAAATGGGAGCGACAAAGGTATATTCTGACTCTCCCTGTCCTTCAAAGTCACACTGAACATTAAAATATGTAAAACGCAAGAATCTGAAAATAAAAATGTAGACTTGCCATAGTCATAGGTCATAGGCTGATCACTGAACCTTTTAAAAGAACTAATGAATGATTCATTAGCTTTTTCTTTCAGATATTTGTAGACTTTAAATAAAAGTAAGTAGATACATCATATAATAGAGCTGCCTGTAACAACATTAATCTTTCATTAATTTGATTTCTTTCTCTGTGGATATTATATTTTTACAATGCATTACAGGGTGCCATGAGTAATTAGTCTTCCCTTTACTTTAGCTCTTCTGGGCTTTCAGGTGCAGCATTTAAACCGAAAATAATTATAAACTCTAATAAATACTTGACACAGTTCCCCAAACTGAAATGACTAAATAATTTTTTTCCCCTTTAGAGCTGCACTTGATGTTAGTGAGAGCTTCAGACAGGTCTGGTCTGTGCTCCCGTTACATGTGCCCAAGCTCGACAAAATTACTGCAGAGCTGCTCCAGTTGCTCCAGCAGCTCTGCTCTAGCCCTCATCTGGGCTTTCTTACAAGAAGGTCCCTTGACCTTGCTGCATGTAAAGGGTTTCCACCTGCCTCAGTTCAAGCATGGACCCACAAAAAGGTTGTCTATCAGAACAGTTCTCCTTACAGTTATAGTGATTTTTGGAGATATAGGATAGAGGAGATAAACAATCACAACTTTATGATGCTGAGACTGAGGGAACATTTAAATGCTGCAATAGTTGCAAACTTGTGCTGAGGTGTCTTGATTGTGCACTTGATTGTGATTTTGGTTTGTTGGGTTTTCTTTGTAGTTGAAATTTCGTTTGTCTAGAATTTCACACATATTTAAAGCTGTTAGGAGCTTAAGAAATTATTAACATGTAGATATTTTTGTTAGAACCATGGATATATTTTTTCTCCCAGGTGAGAAGATTGCAATATGTTAGTAACATTGAAGAGGATTTTACTTGTTTCTTCATGATCTCTTCACCAAAATGTATACATATGAATAGTGTCAACCAGATAGTAAACACCTACCTGTTTACCTGTTGCATACACTTGACTTGTTCTCTGTTGGAAGCAATATGGCAAAAGTGTGATGCCCTTACCAGTACCCATACTTTTTGTCAGTGGATGCATTCAGTGTCCTTTAGGAATGATTTTTCTCTTTAATATCATTATTCTGTAAACTATTATTATCTTTTACCGCTTAAAAAGATAAGAAACATTGAAATGAAAAACCACAGCTGATAAAAAACGCACTTACAACCATATTCAGTCTTAATACAGCCATGGTATTAACTGTTTCTCTTTTATCTTTAGAATAGAAGGGGAAGGAGACTCAGACACCTGGATTTAGGTGCCTGACAGCATTTAATGTGTCTAGGCAACCATTATACTTGATAGAAATGTAATCAATACAGTAGATGGGGCCTGGGGATATCCAGTTCACCCTGAAGTGCATACTTCAAAGCAGAGGAGATCTGAAGCTGCATGAAAGTTAAGGAAGATCTAAAGATTTTGTAAATGACAACTAACATCCCAGACCTGCTCATTTGAGGAAATACCACCTAGGAACAAATCATTGCCAGTCTTATGAATAGAAAAATAAATGAGTATCATGACAGCTGGATAACAGAGAGTGACAGAGGGCTCTTTAACGTGACTATTGAAACAGTGTGTGTGAGTATAGTTTTCTTTTGCTTCTGTCCACTGGCCTTTGCAGCATGGAGCTGTACTATTTGTATTTGAACTAAATAAGCCAATATTTACATATAATTACTATGACCAGCTCTGTATGGAGTGTACAGTCAGAAAGACTTGAAAATGACGAAGCATTGCATGCCACAGGGTCTCACAAGTTTTTAGTTCAGGTTGCTGGACTATATTAATGTTGTCGAGCACTTCAGATCACCTTCTGAAGGTGGTCAGGACACACCTCTACTGACTGGCAGGAGCCAGTTAGGATTGGTAATCCTGAGGATCACTGCAGAAAAGGCATCCTCCACCTGCCAACAGCTGTGGCAGCTCCTAGGTTACTTATGAGAAAGTAAAGAAGATAGCGGTGGGTGACACAACCCATGTCTCAAGGTTTATGAAAAATTTTTAACATCCTTAAAAGGAAAAAAAAAAAAGTAGTGTTGCTAGTGAAATAGTTTGTAAATTGCAATTGAAACTGCAGTTGTAATGGTAAGATCTGAGCCAAAGTTTTGGACTTCACTAAAGAAACATTAGATTAAAACCCTAAATCTGTCATCACTTGAACCAAAGAGTGGCAATGCCTTCAGCAGTACTGCAAAATCCCAAAGAAAGTGTTTCAATGCAATGTTTAGGAGAACAACAACCACCAAAAGAATAAAAATTTTAAAAATAAAGCAAGATATTTTGATTGTATTATGAAATTTTACATGCTTTTCTTACAATATACAAACTGGCTACAAATTATCTTTTTTAGAAGTGGAATCACTGTTAATACAATTCTATATTTGAGTTGAAATTGGCCCTACTTTATCCACCGCATCCTTAATAGCTGCAATACTCCCTGTGGCATGAACAGAAGTGCTTTTAGTCTACCAAGTATATCAGGTGGTCTTATTTGTCAGATAGTCCCAATTCAGGTTCTCTGATAAATGTGATTTACCAGCTTGAGAGGACATTTCTGTAATCAGTGCTTTGGATCTAGAAGTTTATGTTAGTGGCCAGGCACTGATGGGATAAGATCCTACGGGAGGATCAGCACACACTCGAAACAAATACCTTGTAGAGAAGAGAGCACTGGTGAGCACGTTGGTTCAGTCTCCACAGGAGAGAGGTGACATGGGAAGCTGGAGCTGGACAGCTGGGAACCCTGAGCCAGCAGAGGAGGCTGCCCACTTGTTGGGGCAATCTTCCCACTACTGATGAGGGAGGCACCCCATCTGTTTGCCTGGATCATTGGCTGCTTCAAGTAGCAAAAATCCCTTCTGGGAGAGTGTAATTATCTCTCTTAGATGGATCTCATTACTGTTAGGCATACCTTTCTTCCTCCAGATGGATATTCTTATGGAGATATCTTTGAAGTCTTACAGACTTAGCTTTCCCAGCAGTATGTGCTGGGGGATTGTATATTCATTATGCAGAGGATTAATTTATGTTTATTTTAATGTCGCACACATCCAAAAATGTGATGCAGTACACATACGCCAGTCACTGTGTTTCCACCAAGTTTGCCTTTCCTTTGTTAGGCATGAACAGATTTTTGAGTTCAGTAAGGATGTTACGAGTAGCATGCTGTGTTTCAATGAAGTTGTAAAATTTCAGTAAAAACCTTCTCTTCTGTTCTTTAATAGTTTCTAATTCTGTAAAGACTAATAAAACAAAAATCAACATGCAGCATTTTAGTGTGTCAAATTTGAAATCTCTAAGTATGCTGCTTTCCCTTCTATTATTATCTTGAGCCCATGTAGTGTCTTCCCCTGTGCAAGTCTAGAAAAGGAAGCCTCAAAGCCTCATCTGACATACAGGAGAAAGGATGCTTTTGCTCTTCATTGGAGCAGGACTTTCTGAAGTAGCAGAAAGAGAGTTGTTATTAGGACAGTTTGAGGCAAACCTTCCAAGAAGTTCAGTGAACTCTTTTAATTGAGGTTTTATCCAAGTGTTTGTCTAACTGATCTGTTCATCTTAATGTTCATGTGTTATTTTCCCTACCATTATGTTCTCGCTGCTCATTTTCAGTTCTGGTCCTTCTTATTAAGTAGTTTTCCACTCTAGACTTGTTTCTTTCTGCTCTTTTCCATTGATTTCTGCTTTACTTTCTTCCCAAACTGAAGGCAAAGGGATTGAAGCAGTTGTCAGTAATGGCACAAACAAAAGCAGTATTACACAAAAAAACTGCTTTTGAAAGATAGATATGGGAAGCTGATGGGCCACAGAAGCAGGGGATGTACATTAAAGAAGCACGACTTTCCAAGGTTGTTCTGCCTACTCACAGGTTTTGCTGCTGGGAAAACAGTTCCTTGGAGCCTACGTATTCAGCTGATCTGTCCTTCTCTTTTTGTTTCTAACAAGGTTTTATTTGTCATGGGGGATTCTGCAGAATTAATCTTTAAAAAGTTAGTAGCAAATGATTCAACTAGAGGTATTCTATTTGAGGCATGATACGAAGCTGCGTTACTGACACTGTATTCTTCCTATATTGCTTCCACAGAATTTAATTATATTAATGAACTTAAGTGTAAAAGGTGGTCCCTCACATTGCATATTTGGCTTATCAAGGTCAAATGTCACAGTCAGTTTGGATCTCTCAAATTTACAGTACTCCATAAATTGAACTTTATTTTATGAGTTCATTGGGAAAGAAAAGGAACACATGAAACAATGGCCTAACATGTAAATTCACTAATTCATTGCTTATTTCATAAGGTTTCCAACTATAATTCATAACTTGTAATTTGTAACTCCTGCATCTATGAGCGAAATGGTTACCTAGCCAGTGGGGAAGGTGCTCATTCTTCCTCCTCCCTCATGATGTGGGTGTCCCCTGTATCACAACGGGAAGCACAAAAGCCTCAGCAGCCTGACTGCTGTTGGATCCACTTCAGAAGCTGACATATTAATCTCTTCCAGCTTGGACATAAGGTCTATATCATTTCCATAAGTTAGTGGATTCTGAAGAAACTGAACATGATCATATACAAGGATGATGGCTGCAGAAGACAGCAAGCTGCAGATGATAACGGCTGCATAATAACCTTTATCTCTTCCTGTCCATCCTGTCCCATGTGTTGCTCTCACTTTGACCTAATTGCAATGCTCCCAGCATACATCAGGCCTTAGCATGAACTGTGTGTTAGCCAAAATCAGAGCTGGAGTTGAGTGAACAGTCACATCAAATTATTTCTGACCCAGAAGCAATGCTCCCACAGTGAGCAACAGAAGCATGGTGGGATCTTGCTCAGCAGAAAAACAATGCCATACATTCACTGTTTCCCTAAGTGATTTCTCTGCATGAAGAGTGGCAGAATTTGTTTATCTTCCTTATTATTGCTTTTTTACTTTTCACCACTTTTCCACTGTGTTAGTTATAGTGGGAAAATCTATTCTGCTGTTCTCACTCAAAGGCAATGTTCTCTCCATGTCAGCTTTGGGTGTAAGCTTAAAAGATTTCAAAGTATGATTTGCCCTTACCTGCCAAAACAAAGTGACTTCAGCTAACACTGTGGCAGATGTTCCGTTTGACAGTTCTTGGTTTTTCTACCATAAGAGGAGACATCTTGTGTGGTACTGTTACACTGATGTATCATTTCATACAATTGACTTTTATGCCCTCATAAAATGTTTATGGTTTTCTCTTTATCCAACCAACTTCATTAGCTGTCTCTTTAGCATGGCCCTAACACAAATTCACTGCAGTCTAAACATACAAGCCAAGTGCTTGAAAAAAAGGTTCACAGAATCACAGAATCACAGAATGGCAGGGGATGGAAGGGACTTCAGGAGATCATCTAGTCCAACCCCCCTGCCAAAGCAGCTTTCCTACACAAGGTTGCACAGGAAAGTGTCCAGGCGGCTTTTGAACATCTCCAGAGATGGAGACTCCACAACCTCTCTGGGCAGCCTGTCCCAGTGCTTTGACACTCTTACACAGTAAATAAATTTTTCCTTAAGTTTATATGGAACTTCTGGTGTTCCAGTTTTTGCCCATTGCCCCTTGTCATAGGTGTGGTACTGGAGCATCAAACTTTTTAGCCTCTCCCAAAGAGGGCACAGCAATTCAGGTGCTCCTTAGGGGCTCTCATCAAGCCCTGACCCACTCAGAACCAAGGGTAGCTGGACAGTCCCCAAGCACACATTGAAGATGGAGGGACACTCTCTACAGCTTTGAAGTGCCCAGTGCCCATGTCCCCACCTTTGGCTACCAAATCCAAATGCCTACCACAACCTTGGCCTCACCTGTCCCAGTTCCACACTGGCTTTGGACAGTCCTCATCTTTCTTCAATCCCTCTCACCTCACTGCTTTCTGATGACCTGTGTAGGAGTTTGCAGTCCAAACTAGAATTTTATGTCCTCCACCAGGCTGCAGTTGGAAGGTTTATGTATGCCTTATAATCAGTCTAATCTCCAAAACAGTGTAAGCAGTTATCCAAAATAGTTCCCTGCCTTAGAAGAAGTACTTGCATAAAATCACTGACCCATTGTTTCTCATTGCCCTCTCCTCTGCGGGATGCCTTGCAGAGTCCCTGGAGGAGTAATACCAACAGGCCTTTGGAACTGCAGAACTGAAATACAGTTTTTTCTTCATATTTTTTCTTCCTGTTCTTATTGCATAGTGTTTTGCAAAATGAAGCAATTGGCAGAGCTGCTTGAGCTGAAGGAATCTGTTTCTCCATTGCTCTGTGCACAGGGCACCACATGGAGGTGGAGCTGTGCCAGGAGAGTGGTCTCCAGGCTGCCTTGACCTGCTGGGTCATGGTAAGGACTGTGGGGAGGACTGAGGACAGGAGCTGCCCTGCATGATGTCACTAGGGAAGTGGTGACAATGCAACCAGAGACATCTGTGATGGGACGCTCACTTTTTGCCACCAGCACCCTTGCTGACACTTCCACCATGCCTGCGGACTCATCCATACACCAGGAGCAGTGGTGGGGGTAGCTGCTACTCCTACCTCCACCCCATGACAGTCCTATCACTGAGAAATTTTCCACAAATGCCTCTCTAGCCAGGAAAAAACATCATTAACAGGAAGAGGGGACTCCTGCAAGGTGCCCAAAGTAACCCAGGAGCCAGGTGCTTCCTGAAGTTTCAGCTGACACTGTATTTTTTGTGCAGCTGATCCTGGAAACACAACATAGTACAGCAGCCTGGTCTGTCCTGTCAAGGCTGACAGAGGGATGGAGACCACCTTAGCTTCAACAAAACAAAGACACAGCTCAGCCCTGTGTCTCCACACAGCCCAGGGTCCTTCGATGGCTTTCTTGGTCTCTGTACACCTCTAGGCTGGGCAGGCTGGCCATGCCTTGCAGACAGGGAAACTTTGCCCAGAATCTTTTTGAAAGTTAAACACTATGTAAGTAAGTGCTAATACATACGTAAGTTAACACCCATTCATGGTTTTTATCTTCCTATTTTTATATTTATACATGGGAGAAGTAACAGGAATACCTAAGTACAGAGACTGACCCTGATTGATTTCCTCCCCTACAGTTCTGGTTCAGGTGATCCAAATAGTTTGGAGCTGCATTCAAACTATTGATTCCTCTCCACTGCACTGTAAGAACTCACTTTAGTTCAGATTCATATGATGGTAAAAACACCCTAGTTATTGAAACCCATTAAGTTCTGGCTTATGTTTTTGGAAAAAGATCTGAACTTCTACAAGAAACATGGGAATCAGATACAGGGTTATATTTATAAGGAAAATGAGAAAATGTCTGTTTTAGTGATATCTCCCATTTATGCCTTTCAGAATTTGTTCTGATGGATTTCAAACATAAAGAAGCCTTAGTTTCCATATCATGCCTTGTGAAGTAAAAGATTCAAGCTTCAGTTGAGTTACTGAAATGAATCATGATTTCAGAAGATTTAGGGCTTTCAATTTTCAGCAGGGAGGCTGTGACAGTTATGATACTGAGATGCTATGGCATAAAGAAAAAAGTACACCAGCAGCATCAACTCCCTAAGGTTATGTGAGAAACACGTTATTCCTGGAGGAGTTACCACATGCAGTCCCAAACTGCCATGCGCAGTTCCAAAGTTGATTTAGAAATCTGCAAGAAAACATCAGACACTACCACCTTCACTTTAATTAGTTCACTAAAGATCACATCCAACAACAGATTAGCACATGCTCCCATGGGCTACAAGAAAATAACCTTAAAATATACTTCATGGCTGTGCAAGATAACCCCTACTGCTTCTAAATTAGACCAGTGAGATTTAACCCAAAAAAGAGACAGGATGACCCTAACAACAATACTCATGTCAAAACTTGAAATAACTGAGAAGTCACCGTGACATATTAATCCCTTACAATAACAAGATCTTCATTAAAACTTGCAGATCAGTCATATCACTGAAACAACTGAAATAATTTTCACCTATCTTCAGTTAA
Source organism: Antrostomus carolinensis (assembly GCF_000700745.2). Classification (NCBI taxonomy): domain Eukaryota; kingdom Metazoa; phylum Chordata; class Aves; order Caprimulgiformes; family Caprimulgidae; genus Antrostomus; species Antrostomus carolinensis. The sequence goes on from NW_010287870.1 coordinate 96,518, forward strand.
TTCACCTTGAAATATGATACATTGGCCATATCTTGACACATCTTTAGGCACCAAACTGGCTCCACTATTTGCTCACCTCTTCATGATCAACATGTAGGAAAGGATGCTAAATGCATTAGGTCCTACCTTCGCTACACAGATGGATTGAAAACATGAATTTCTGCATTGATTTCCACCTCCTCTTAAAACTGTCCAAGAATACCCTGACACAAACATCTTGAGACTGAGAATACCCTGACACAAACATATTCAGAGATACTGCATTCCACAGTCCATGTAAATCAGCAACACATGAACTACTACATACAGAGCTCTCACAGACCAGCACAGTTCCCCTACGAAAATGACTCCATCTTAAAGGTTTCACCCTAAACTTTGTGCAGTCACCTTCTTTTCTCCTTTTTCAGGCAGATTTCCTAGTTTATCTCTACAGTGCCAGAATATTAAATAAAAAATACGACATTTCTGTCACTTATGAACTGAACAATTTGCAGTATATTTATTTTCAAGTAACTAAATCAAAATGAAATACATTTATATCTCACATCAAAAAAGATGAGGAAAACATAGAAGCCTTGCTTTTGTCTGTCAGTTTAAATATGAAAAACAAACAAACAACAAAAGCTGATCACTAACTTTTTGCTTATGGGACTGGGATGTTTAGGCATAAAATAAACAATAACTTTTCATTTTTTTCTCAACTGGTTAGTCCAAAAGCTAAACTTTTATTTGCTAGATATATAGGTATAAGTATAGATGCAGATAGGTACATAGATATAACAATCCCTGCTAACACCCTTCCAAATCTGAGGATAAGCTGATGCAGTAATGCCTGCTTTAGGCTTGCAGATACTCTGATATCATGTCAATTCTGAAGCTTAGTGAGAGTGAAGGTACAAACATCTCACGATTTCCCTGAGGGCAAGAGCTGCCCACCTGGAGAGCAGGAGGTTGGGCTGCAACTTGCATTAATGCCCTTGGTGCTCAGGTAACATCCACAATTTGACAACACATCAGCCCTGTTCTTTCTTTCTGTTTGATTTCCCATTAAAATCTCTTTTTCATTCAACAGATGAAGGAATATTGTTTCTCACACTGTGTCAGAGAGCCTTGACAGATAGTTATGTCAGTCCTGGTTTGTGATTCATACTTGCTTAATGTATAAAACGAACTCATTTTGAAAGCAGTTTTAATATTTGCATAAACTTTGTATCTTCCTTTTTACCTTTTTTCCTTTTCCTAACCCTAAAAAGGAAGAGCCCTAAAAAGAAAAAATATCTTCAGACTTATAATGGTAAAAGAAAGCTTTGCACTGTGATTTTCTTTTTCCTTTTCTATGACTTGTTAATGTTTCAGCTGAAAGATGTGTTTTTCTTTCATTCTGATCTTCATCCTGTTTCATGACTAACAAGAACTGCCAGCATTTATTCAAAAATCGGAGGGGAGTTGAAACATTTCCTTCATGCAGAATTCACAGATTTGGGGAAAGTTATTCTGAACAATATAAAATAGAATGATGTTCTACATGTCTTATGACATTAAATTACCATAATAATTCTCAAAACATGGAAAGTATTCAATAGTTGCTTCGATTGCAAAACTTTTCAGCTAAGATTTTATAACAAAGTAAAACTAATTTTGAAATGAAACACAAAATGTTCAGATAAGGCCAAATCAACACACAACTCATTACCAAAAGCTTTGTATTTAATGTTTTTTTATTTTTTATGTATTTTTAATACAATATACATATATATATATATTTAATAATAAAATTAGCTTGCTTTTGTGGAGAACCATTAATTCTGGCTGTTTTCCAACTGAAACACACCTTGCAATAAATTTGCATTTAGATTTACAAATCCTCCCCAACCCCAGGCAGCAGTTTTGAGTGATGAGCAGCATTAGAACACCCAGTTACTAAATGCAACAAAGACATTTACTATTTGGTTAAGAACACAGTGGAAAAAGTATGGAACCTTTATAAAGGAATACGTTATATATTGCAAACTACCCTATCAGTGTTCCCAGGATGCTAAAGTTCATTGCACTTTAAGTGGTGTACATCATCGGGTTGGCTGGCCCTTGAGTGTGCCAGGGTCTGCAGCCTTCCCTGGTGGGCTGTCTCCCAGCTGGGCAGGTAAAGCTTCACCAAGGTGCCTCGTAGTCCTGGTCACCCTCTCTCCAGCTCCTCAGAGGTGTGTCCCTGTCCTGCAGCAGAGTACAGGAGATGGGAGCTGGGAGAGGAAACCTGCTTTGACTGCTCTCTGCTGGGTCATGCTGGGTTCTGACAGCAGAAGAAAGGTGGATTTGTACAACTTGCAGCTTTATGCAGGTCCCTGAGGTGCCACATAAGTGAGGACTAATGGCAGGATCAGGGATCATGGGTCTAACCCTGCCTGTGTGAAGTCTGTTCAGCTCAGAGCTCAGTGGGACAGCAGTGGGGCAAGCCCTGAGCACTTCTAGGACCTCTCCCTTGAAGTTCAGCTGCACTTCCCTGCCCTGCTTTACCCCTCAGGGGTCTGAGGACACTTATGCTCACACTATCAACTATTTTGCCCAGACAGCATCCTTAATTACTGCTAATGACACTGATATCTTCTGAAGCAAAAAAGGTCACCAAAGGTTGGGAACCTTCTTGGCAGAAAGGTTACTTGTTGCTTTTTCTTTCCTGACATCTGTAACCCGTCAAACCTACAAGTGTGTGACGATGATCTTTGTGATGTTTAAAACCCAAAGCACAGCAGCACACCACAGCTGGAGAGATGGAGCAAGAAAAAACTGTTCTTCTCTCTTCACCTCTCTCTTCTGTGACTTTGGAGAGATAATCTTTAAATACAGTATAACCCTGTTAATTTTCAATAGTTACCAGGCATGGAATTGGATTACCCAAATGCAGAAGGTGCAGAGCGTGGTTTACAAACCTGGGGAGAATAGACCTTGTATCAAAATGATGCAACCCAATGAAACATAGAGTCTAAAAACCCTCTTCTTGTACACTGAGCGTGCTGGATAAAGCCATGTACTCTTCTAATAGCATCTTCCTAAGATCATAAAAAACAAAAATGATCAGAGAATACAAGTGGCATTAAAAACAATTATGATCATCTGTTTTGACTTAGTTCCCCTGGGGATGCCAGGGGAGGTTCTGTAGCACCCAAAAAAACCAGGGAAACAGCCCCACGTGCAGCAGCAGCAGCAGTCTCAGTATTAAGATCATTGTGTCCTACACAGCCTTGTGAGGGTGGCACAAGCAGTTACGGCCAGAGTTGTTAGTACATAACTCTTCTGGAAACAGAGAGGTGCTAATTGCTCTGCATACACTGTCAGAGGGCGCTTGCAGGGAATTTACAGTAATTTACCAAATGGACTGTGGGATCCTTTTACCTCAAGCACATTAAACAGAGGTCTGAAGCAGAATACAGAGAGGGAGGGTTTGTTTTTTTTTTTATTTGTCTGAAAAAAGAGAGAAAGGGATAGGGACCACTAATGAACTCTGGATCCTTTAACCTTCACATTACAAACAAACAGGCAGTAAAGACAGCTTGTCACCGCTCCCACACATGGCATATGCACATATTCAATGGCATATAGAATGCTTTAGGACCAAGATATCTTGGAGAAACTTTTCATAATTTTGTTGCCAAGTTTCCTAGGGATTGTTGATGTGTCTGCAGGGAGCACAGGGAAATGTGCAGAGGAGAAATCGTGGGCTGGAGCAGAAAGCTCTCTGACTGCCCGTCAGTTAAAAAAATGAGGCAACAAACTTCTGAAAGTGAAACTTTCATAAATTTGCTATAATACATGAAGTAAAACATGTTACCCTGACTTTGGAACAAAATCCAGAATACTGTCCTTAAGAAGAGAAGAGGAAGATATACTTTGGAAATAGAAGCACATGAGTAGTATTTTTTTTACAGAGAAATTATATTGTAAGTACTAGAGGTTAGTGAAGTCAGGGAAGACTCGCTGCAAGGGTGTTATCTCCACACTGGCAGCACCTACGAGACTACTGCATGTTCTCCCATCCAGGTCACACTTGGGTCCCGCCTTGAAATAGGTGTGAGGTTAAGTTGTGAGATATGAGACTAGTAAGGAAAGGCAAATATTAGAATTTCAATGCAGAACAGTATTACAATTTATACTTTTTTAATTATGGGTTATAAGAATGCATATAACAAAGTTAAAAGCTTATGAAACAGAGGTAAATACAGTATGGAACAATAGCAAAATATTTTTTTCCACTCAGAGATGTCTTCAAGACTTAGAGAAGTGGAAACTTAGGAGGAGGAATCAAAGTGAGGAAAGAGAGACAAAGAACTCCTTGGGAGACACCTTAACAGGAGAAAATTGGAACAGGAGATCTTCTCTAACCACTGAAGAAAAGTATTTGGAAAAATGTAACAGATGTGAAGTCAGTAGAGCAAAAAGCCTGAAGATTTCTGAGTTGATGCAAGAGGATATTCTGATTTATATCTACTATAAGAACTAATGAGCGGAGGGAAATAGGGGCCAAAGTAGAGACTACCATTCACCTAGAATTAATGGTACTTTCAGTACTGCGAGAGACTAGGAAAGTCATGAATTCCAAAGACTTTCGAGACATTTATATGCTATTGCATGCCTTCACTTCCATTCTGCAGTTCCAGAGAACTGAGAAAAGATATGCTGGCACAAAATTTGTATAATGAGGTGATAAATTGGACTGTTATTTTGAAGAGGGGAAGGACTGTAAAGAAGTGACAGGCTTGATTTGTAGCCACCAGTTTATAGCCTCGGGAAAATGCCAATGGATATTAAATGACTAATTAGCATATCTAGAGCTAAATTAATGCCTTAGATTCTTGCATAGATTTCCTTTAAAAAGAGGGTGATCAGCTTAGTCAAAATATCCTGGAATGATAGCTTCGCTTCAAATTGTGACCTAAAAATAGTAATAATTTGGTCAAATTTGGTGAAGTAAAATTCAAACTGCTTTATCAAATCATTAATAAAGGTTGCCCCTAGACAACAACTTCCAACATTTAAATCAGGCATTTAGAGGAATACATTTATTTGCTCTGTGGGTGGTGGATCTTAAGGAGCTCACAGAAATGTGGGTCTCTAGAAGAAAGGTAGGCAGACGCTATTTAGCTGAAACTGTCAAAGGAGTTTTACGCAGTGTACGGCTGTATTGCTTTTTCATGAATGTGTAATGTTCCTCAGCTGCCATTCAGCAAGAACCCCATGATACTGCTTCTCTTTCTCATATGTCTCATATCATGGACATTTTGTTATTATGCTTAAGGCAGGCTATTTTTGAAAGCCTGAGGCATCTTCTCCTACTTCTCTTGAACTCCGTGGGAGCAGGATAGTCTCTGATGATTATATCCTTCCCAAACAGAGAGGAAGAGTGACTTTTTGTTACTTAGCTCCCAAGGCTGGCTGCTGTTAATCTGCATGTATATGTCTTTTCCAGAGACATAACATATTCTGCAGGCTGGTTTCAACATAAATCTGGTTTAATCCTGATTGATGGGAGTGAAGTGCAGTTTCATGGAAGGCATTACACAGGGTATATTCTATATGAAACTCTTCTGGCACCTCAAGAGTTTTGAATGAGCCCGAGGAATGACAATATTCTTGTGCTTGCACTTTAAGAGTATTCTTTCCCTTGTTGACTGAAGCTGATATATGAAGACAATAAAAAACAGACAGTATAAGAAAACAGTCTGAGACATCTATTTTTCTCTCCTATAGCAAATGATGAGGTACTCAGTTTTGTTACTGAACTAAACCAAGAAACAACACCTCTGTGAACTACTTTAATAAAAGCAAATGCAGTGAGACAATAAATGAAATTATCGTGAAATACCAAAGGATTAGCGGAGCTGTGCACATACTGCTTCTCACAGGAGAATACCAAAGCTTTGCAATATATACCAGTTACCTTTCCCTTATTTCTGTATGCCAGCCGAACACCAAAAGACAGGATTCTGCTGTTTCTGCTTTCAGAGTGTTACTCAGGGCAAATGTCTGGCAAATCCCCCAAATGGTGCTTGGTCAACTTTAACAAGAGCACTCTGCATTTGCTCACTAGCAGACAAACTACTCAGACATTTGATACACTCCAACAGTTCAGTAGAAATACTCTAGAACATCACAAAGAGTATTTGGACCATTGTGGATACATATTTTAAAGAGGTTATTAGGCCATGAGCCTACAACATGCCTTGCTTCCATGGACTTAGATGTTGGAAAACACAAGGCTCCAGTGTACCATGGGCTTATCAGCATTTCATCAGACACATATGACACCCATTCCTTCAGCCAAGCTTGTCTGTAGTGCCCCCAGTGTTGCCTGGACTCTTGTCAGGGTGGGAACATGGAGATCTCAGCATCCCACCCTGCAAGCTCCCAGCAGTGGGTTAGCATTAAGGTTAGCAATAGACTGCTTGCCTAACTTCCCAGAGAGGCAGGCAAAGCTGCAGAGGCAGATGAACACATCCATAAACCTCCAAGTCCCCTCTCTGAGTGTATCCAGGATCTTCTAGATGTGTGGCCGCATCCTGCACATGTGGAAAAACACAGAGCATGTCTAAAAGCCATAACTCCTTTCCACTGCTTTTCTTTCTTTTGGAGGAACAAAAGGTAAAAAAAAACCCCAAAAACCAGATATCACAAAATACTTACTACCTGTAGATAGCAAGTGCATGTACTAAAAGACATATGGACACTGCAGAGAATGACATGCAACAGCATCAGAGTTTCAGCCTCATGATGCTGGTAGAGGCATCATATCTCAAATAGAAGTAAAGCTGAATTTTTTAATTCAGGAAACTGACTACAGTCTGACCAAATACAAGGGCACGTGTTCTGGGAGATTTTTCGGAAGAGTTATTCAAAAGGAATACTGTCTATACACAGTACTTAACACTCCTATGTAGAGCTCCCCTTAGGTACACAACTAACTTCTGAAGTAGCTATTTCCATGTTTCAACAGTAGCATGGAAGGGCAGCAAAGACAGTTGAACAATTTTCATTCATTCTTCTGCTAACAAAGTCTCTCTCTGCTTTCTATTGACAAACTATTCTCATCCTAATCATGGGATCAGAGCTTCCCAACCACACCTCTTGAGAAATCCCTCGGTGATCTCACCAGAAGTAAATAATCAGCGTGAAACTTCATCAGTTCACATCTTCGTAAAATCACATTCTGGTGAAAAGTGATTAAGTGATATTCACAAATAAGAGGCAAATGTCTGATATTGTCAAAACAGACTCTGCAATCAACTTATTAATTTGTGGGAAGACAGCCAAGACCACCATCTTTTCTTTAACAGATTTTATGATTTAGGTGCTTCGGACCAAACCAATCCACTGATGGCAAAGATGGTTTCCCCCAGAGCTGAATTTGGACAATTTATTTTTTTAAAAAACATTTTTGTTATGTAAATGCAATTTTTGTTTTTCCTCTTTCTTGGAGCAGGCAGAGCTTCTGCATGAACAATAGACACCTTTGTTATAGAAGCACACACTATGCAATGCAGAGAATTATAGGGTGGTTTATCAAATGTTTTGTATCCAAGTATTTTTTAGATATATTCCTTTGTTCCCATTTACATCTCAGTTTTAATGCCTGTGGATGCTGAAAAGTCTCTGCCTTAAGCACTGTCACTTACAGTGACAAAATTATCTTTCAGATTTCCATCCAGCTCAAGAAAAAAAAAAAAAGCCAACTTAACGCTGGCATCCTTGCCCAACAGAGGAAATCAGCACATCTTTCTGGCTTCCTCTTGAGAAGTTCAATGCTTGCCTTCTCTCTCGTTCAATCACCAGCACAGACTTTTTTTCTCCAGACAGGGAATGGGTGTCACTCACAGCATCATGTTTCCTGCCTGAGGCTACTTCTGCCACAGCTCTACTGCACTGTTCACCTTCCTTGGGGGCACAAAAAAGATTAGCACTGCCGTGGACTCTACTCTGCCACTTGAATCCCATAGCATCAGTTTGCACTCTCCATGAAGAAGCCTCCTACTGAAGGCAGTTTCTTATTTCAGCCTACAGAAGTACAGAGACATGGATAAAACTACCTACCTTTTACCTTTTCATGGTTTCTGCTATGAAAAATCTGCTTTTGGGACTGTTTCTCCCAGTAGGGGAGAAATGGGGAAAATGAAGGTCATCTGAAACATTATCAAATATACCTAGCTAACCCAGACACAATTTAAATCAAAGAATGGAATTCACTCACCATAATGTAGCTTCCAAAAATTATGTATTTCATTAAAAACTAGTGACCATAAGTTCATTTTATACACAATGGGCAGAAAATGGCAACCCTATGGGAGATCTATGTAATCTTAAAACGGTCCAGAATGGTTCAGTTGCATCACCTTACCAGAGACTACTTCCCTCCACTGACTATAAAATTAACCTAATGTGACCAGCTCCAATTTAGATGTCTAATATTAAAGTGATATAAGCCCCACTCTCAGAATCTGTGGGATGAGGAAATCCTGATCTATGAAATAATAGGAACAGTGTAGTAGCAGTGCTCATTATTCATGTTTCTGCTGACCATGTCTTATCTCAGAGTTAAGTCCTATTTGCTCAAAATATAGAGGAGGACATGGTCCACTCATCTTCTACACTAAAGTTGAATGCATGCAGCCAAGTTTTTGCTTTGGGGAAAAAAACCCCAAGAAGTGGCTATGAAATTTCTAAAATTACCTGCTAGACTCTATGGCTCAGTAAGAGACTATTTCAGGTAATAAAAATGCTCAGGTTTATCTATGTGCTTGAAAGTAGGAATTAGAAAGTTCAGGTTAAACCACAGCTTCTCTGCACCAGCGCGCTGGTGTTACTGCTGTATTGTGGGGCTGAGGTAAGCTCAGCTGGTGACACCCCACAGGTACCTTCAGACTAGGGACTTGGAGCCCTTTCTAGTCTCTGGTCACCCACATACCTTTGTCTCAAGTGTGCTTGTGTAGGTGAGACCTAGATGTACAGCAGAACTGACTTCCCCTTTTCCCCCTTCCACACATAGTTCCCTTCACACACCTCAGTCCACTCTCGTAGCATGTTGGCTACAGGATCCAGACAGGATGGTTAGGTAGATTTTAACCCCAAAACGAACTGTGGAAGGCCTCAAGAGATCTGTGTGTATAATCAAACTGGTTCAAATGAAATGCTTAAACTTAAAGGCAGAAATATTCTACTGGTAAGAGCATGTTAAAGATGAATGATGCTCTGGGCACAGCAGACTATTTCACCTTCATTTGACTTTTTTTAGAGAGTCTGTGAAGATTAAAAGACATGAGGTAAAACAGTCTATCTTAAGCTTTGGTCCACAAGCACGACACTGCATAAAATTTGCATCAGTTCAGGATAGAGAGTGACCCTTAGGGCTAGGATTTATTTGCATTCATTGACTCCCTTTTGAAAATCCTTACGTTCAAAGTTATGTGGGAAGCCAAACAAATCACACTGACCTGCTCTGGCAAGAAAAAAGTAATGGGAGCGTCCTTGTATTATTTTGTTTCTCTGGAGGGATGAGACTTCAGGAAAGAAAGAGAGTGACCATTTTTTATTTTGCCTCATTGTCCAAAAAACTCCAGACTTTAATAAAGAAATCAGGTCTTGATTTTTTTTTTTCCTGGTGTTGAATTCAATCCAAGCATAAGGAAAAAACTGAAATATACAGTATATGTCTTATGATTAATTTTGAAATAATTCTGTAGTTTTTATGAATTTCCATAAAGAAGCTCTAAACAGGCAGACAAGATAACTGTTAGAGCATCTTTGAAAAATTCTGTGTTCTCTTTTTACTTTACAATGAATTTAAGCAAAAGCCAATATGCTCACTGAGATAGGAAATACATTTAGATATAGTTTTAAAATAAATTAATCTCATTGAAATACCTGTCCAGGTGACTAAATTAGTCAGCTGTAAAATTTCATTGAACTCACAGAGTTGTGCTGTCATGACTGAATTTGGCACAGTAATTTTCTTCAAGAATAGTAGTACACCTGTGGATCTTATAATTTAAAACCAGAAGATATTGGTACACTTGTGAAGCCCCAGGCACTTTTAGAATACTAGACCTGGAAATGACTCAGAGGATGAAGCTAATCTAACTCTTGTAAACGTTAACATCTGGCCCGCTTTCCCCAGGCTCCCTGTATAGTCAGTGGAGAGAATAGACATTTCTAGAGTAAGATTCACCTTATCATAAAGCAGGTAGCTGGAAAAGGTCAGGTGAGTTATATCCTAAACAAAAAAAAAATCCTCTCAAGACTCTGGAGGGAGTCTTAGGTGTCTAGCCCACATTAAGTTTTTTATGCCTTGTAGAGTCTCCAGGTTAGGTGAGGGCAGAAGGAACCATTGGATCTTCCACTCCCAAAAACCCCACGTACTATTTCATCTTGTTGCCTCCATATTGTGCCTGGCTAAAGCACCCCTGACTAGAGGCACTGAAGATTTTAAAACCTCAATGGATGGAGTTTTTTGAATGGCTAATCCCTCTCCTGAGGCTCAGACTTTTAACATATCTGATCAGCTGAAATTTGGTGGAAAATATAACCAGAGTATGAAATTTATCAGCATGTGCAGGTAGATGCTACATACAGAGAAAAAATATGTGCTTTAAATGTCATCCAACACAACAAGCAAATAATCCCTAGAAACACCTAATATTTTAGCTAACCTTTCCATACACATACACATACAAGTGTGTATAAAACATAACACTTTACTGCATCAGACAAAACGTCTATCTAGCCTAATATCTGGTCTCAGTGTGACCAAAGTGAATGTCTAGGGAAATGAATAAGACCAGGACAACTGTATATGACGTTTCCCCCTCAAACTCTCTCTGCCTTCTACTCCTTAAGGTTCAAGGACTTCCTGAGCCAGACATTTTTCCTATGATATTTCTGATCTCAGAGCCATGCCTTCACTGAGCTCTCTTCACTTCCAGAACTTTCAGTATCTGTAACATCTTGTGCTGAGGGGCTCTGGAGTCAGCCTGCATGCTAATCAAAGTCAATTGCTGCTTTGCTAGTGTCGAACCTGGTACCCACCAGTTTCATTTAACACCTCCTCATTCTTGTGTTGAGAAGATCTGAAAATTGGGTTGTCCTTTTTCAGCTACCCAGTTCTCGTGAATTCAGAGACCTTCATACTGTCCTCTACCAATCACCTGCTTTTCAGATGGAAGGAGAACCTAGTTTATACAGTAGCTCTTTGTATTAAAGTCTCTCTATACCTCTGACCGCCTTTGTTATCCCTGAACCTCTCCAAGTTCTGCCTCATCAAAGGACAGCCAGCAGTTTCTCTGTGGCAGCCCTCTCTACTGTGGCAATTATGTCCTGCACTGAGCAGTCAGTAACACAAACTCCTGCCCTGGATGTGACCAGGAAGAGGAACAAGGGAGAGGAAGAAAGCAGCCTTTCAAAACATCCTCCAAGGAAAAATACACACACCACACCCTGTGCGTGCACAGGTTCCAAAGAATCAATGTGCCCTGCTTAGCCCCAGCTACAGCACAGGCCTAGTCTTGGTCAGAAAAATATACCGCTTTTATGGGTGTCAATTTTGCTATGGAATAAACTTCGAATTGTGCTCCTCTTATTTCTTCAGTGTAATTAATAGTCTCCTGGCTCCCACCACAGATACTGTACTGACATCCATGTCATTCAGGTGGACAGAATCACTGTTCCTGTGCAACCTGTTGTGGTTCTGTTGCCAGAAACTAAAATCTTGCTTCACTTCTGTTTAAACTCTGGGAACACATCTTTGTCATTTCTGTTTTACCGGTGCTAAGGTCTGCTTTGTCAGCCACTTGAATTTGGCCACACCATGACAGTAACTTTGGCTTGATTTGCCAAAGATAGCGACAAAATCTATCCTGCAAACCTGGTGAAGACTACACACTCAAAAAGATTTGATGACACCATCAAGGGTTTAGCTCTGACATCTTAACATACTCTTCCTGGAGAAACTCCTGTGCTGTGACTTTGAATCAATCTGCTGCCCACTGCATCTGCAGCAGGAGCAATTAGAGGCCCAAATAATTCTTTTGCTCTTTTGACACTGCCCAAGGAATCATTTAATGAAGCCCTCATAGACAGACCTGAGTGAATATTATAAGCAACTTTTCCATGGCTGCTTATTTGATTTCCCCTGGTTCATTGTTGTTCCCATCCCTTTCTGCAAGTAGGCTAATGTATCTGGCGCCTTCTGGCACAAATGCTGAGCACAGCTGGGAATTCTGCCTGAACAGGAGCAGAAAGCAAATTCTGAATCCCTAACTACGTTCATCACAAAAAGGAGGACTCCTGGAGCTTTTCAGAAATGGTTCTGGTCTATGTGACACAGTGAATGCCATTAAATCACAGAGGCTAGCAACTCAGTCCTGAAGAGCTAACAACCTAATCCAGATAAGACTTGACAAGTCACTGCAGCAAACCACATGGGAGGAAGGATGCCAGGGCTGGCTGTGATAAATGCCTTATAGTTTCAGAAAAATTTTGTAAAGCCACAAATCATTCTAAGTTTTGCTTGCTTGCTTTCAGATGTAAATAAATGCGGGCATGTTCCTCCAGCTTTGAGCAACTGATAGTTTTCTTCAGTAACCCAGCCAACATGGATCGTGAAGACAACCATGAAGAAAAGCAAGGGGTGACTTCAGAGATTAACATGGGGGTAGACTTTAATTTAAAGAAAGCAGAAACAGAAGCAAAGAGACTGCTGCTCTGCTGGCAGAACAAACAGCAAATAAGTTATCTGAGCACAGTCCCATGTGGGACAGGAGTAGCACAAAAAGTCTGCAAACTTTTAAACAAATAAAATAATTAAGTATCGGGAACTTCTGCATACTTTTCCTCACTCTTTGTGGGGTTTTCATTTTTCACCACAATGAAGCCATGTCTTTTCAAGCTTAAGTCAAGTATGGCCGTAGTGGATCCCGTAGGTGGCTGCATTTACTCCATAGTTGTTGCGTGGTTGACAGAGCAGGGTCTTGGTTTTGCCTGGGGCCTCTGATCATCATCATAAAAGAGAGAAACAGTCAGATGGTAATATTGCAAAGCTGTAAGTGCTAGCAGAGAGGGACTGAGACTTCTGTGTTTGTGGTTAGTAAGTACAGACAGCTGTCCCTGCTCTGAGCAAGACATGCTTGCAATGGAAATTAGTCCTTGTGCCAGGTGGGAGTAGGCTTTGGTTCAGAGAGGATGCTGGGAGGAGGCCTGGAAGTTAACTGGAAACATAGCTCATCATTAGCCATTCATGCCTTCTTCTGTCAGGTAAGGTATTACTTTTATATTAATACCGATGAAGAGGTTAGCCTACACAGAGGTATCTGAGAGGTGAAACGTACCAAATTAATAACAGGTTACATCAAATTTACAAATGAAGTCTCAATTTTTCCCAAGGAAGCACGGTTTAGAGAGCAACTGAATAGGAGACTGACATTTTGATGACAAAGTAGCACTCAGGAAAGACAACTCATAAGCACAGAATCACAGAATGGTTGAGGTTGG
>NW_010287871.1:0-18931 GCF_000700745.2 Antrostomus carolinensis
GCCCTCCCTACATGTCACTGTCTGGACTGGTTTTATACTTTGAATTTTTTAAATGCAACTCTGATTTTGGGCCAGGTAGTGACAGCTGTAGAGCAACATTTTTCTGTTCCTGAATATTTTTCGACACAACTAAAGGTTTTGTATAAAGTCCCTTTATTGGGTCCACAGTGGATTGGTCCTGTTGAACTAAGCACTTGGGGGAGAGGGTATGCTTGTGTTCTTCTGCCCTCAGGACCTCGGTGGCTTCCAGCAAGACACGTCAAACCTTATCATGATCTGGCAGGACGAAATGAAGAACCCAATGCTTCAGATGGAGAAGTTGAATCTGACTGACAGCAAACAAGCACAGGAAAGAAAGAGAAGTGCTCAGGAGGAACCTATTGCATGGGGAAAGCTAAAACAACAGCAACAAACTGCAAGTACTATGATGGCAACCATGGGTGCACCTCCCGCTCCAACAAGCACCTTTGCGGCATATTTAGACATAATTGCCAGCAATAGCTCAGTCTCTTTTACACTTGGGACAGTATTCCTTTAAGAATGTTCGGCAGTAGCGTCACAACTAAGCAATTAACAGAGACATTCAAAACAACTAGGAGATAAGCATTCACTTCAAGGTTGTTAACAATCCAAGAGGACTGATGTAATGTAACAGCTTTTGGGAAACAACTAAATGATTTATAAATCTTCTAACTCCTAAGAGTTTAACTTGTTCACACCCATAGGTATTTGCTGCCACCTCTTTGATAAGTAAAACGAAATATAATCATACCTTCGCAGTTATTTTGGAAAATCCATATGATTTTAGTTGTATCACACATATTAATATTCCTCAGTTAAGCATATCAGCAGTTTTACAAATGAGGCATAGATTTAGCTATGCAAGCAAGCATTGATCAACAAATACTAGCTCTCTTAGACGCTTTAGAAGCTGCTGTAATTTGACTTGGGGATAGGTAAAATGCAATAGTTAATCAAATTAAACCCCAATGTGATTTGGAATATAGGGATAAGGATTTATGTGTTACTCTATTAACATGGAATGATACTGTATATAGTTGGGATATGAATAATCACTCAAATATCTGTGTTTTTACTAAAATTGCAGGATGTGATTTTAGTTACTCAGCTCCTGTAACATCTTACTAATTGCTGCAATCCAACTATACGCTGATTTGTGACCTGCCACTTGTCTCTGTTGGAATGAATCTAACTTTGGTAAAGAAACTACTCTGACATGATGACCTGAAGTGGTTGTTGAAACAGGCCCAAGAAAATGGACAAAGTACTCTGATTACTGTCCATCGTGATGTAGGAGAAATGCATTAGGTGTTAGAAAGAGTCAAGAGAGACGGACAATATGGATGGTAGGACACTCTTTTTGGACAGTCACCAATTGCTGCAGGAATTTTCAACTAGATGCTTCACCCTGTTACTGTTTTATTAATATTCACAGTATTATGCTTTCCTTTAACAATTGCAATGTATGTTAAACTTTGGATTATGATGAAGCATTTAACCTGTTTAATGTCCCCACAGGATGTGCATGTACTAGATAATCCTCACCATATGTCATTTGTGGTATCCCCAGTTCTTTTAAAACATCACGAAGCTTGAGTTACTATAGTCATAGGGTGGAATATGTGGAATAATTATTGGGGGTAACTTAGAAATCAAAATACAGCATTGCTCACACATAAATGAAAGGAATAATATTGAAGATCCCAGGGAAGAATGCAACTGGTGTGCAAAGAATCCTCTCCAAGGTGGTTTCCTGGAGAGCCTGGTCTGCATATCAATATGGGGGATGAAAAGGAGTGGAGACCCCTTGGCCAAACCCTGTTAATCACTGCAGAAGCTGATAAGCCACCTGTTCGCAACACTGGGCCGACAGTCTGGTACCCTTTAGACAAATGCCATCCTTGTGTGAACTTTGAATAAACTTTGCCCATGATAATACCAAAACACACCTCCGACTCAAAGGCCACCAGCCTCCAAGGTGCAAGCCCCCCACACTGAGCATACGTTCTGAATTTTAGGTAACCTATAACTTAAAAGGGAAATGAAATACCAATCACAATAAAAGTATGACTAGAGTTACTGAAGCTCCACCTTGAAGGTAAAAAAGATATAAAAGTAGCCCAAAGAAAGGGGGATGTTAGGGAAGATACCATCACAAGTAAGTCAGGGAACCTCTCTTTCCCCCATAGGGATGCCTTTGGTTCCCTGACTCCTCTGAGGGATGGTGAAGAGTCTCAGAAGACCTGAAGCAAGAATTCTCACTGCACTCATTGTGAATCCATTATTCCAAAACAAAAAAGGGGGAGATGTGGGAACTGTGCTGAACAGGTGGAAGATAAATTGAGACTGATCAAAGTTAACATTGGAATCTGCAGTGTGTTCTCAAAGCAAGTTTCACAGGCCAGGAGCTGATGAATGTGTGAGAAGGTCAGGCTGGAAAACAGCATGAGAGAGTGTGTACTGAGTTGTGGCTGAAAACAGCCACGAGTGTGGGTGTGCCAAGAAGTATCCTGGTTTACGTCCTGTGTAGCTTGGTTGTTTTGAGAACACAAATGTATAAATGCTAACTGTGTGAGAAGAATAGGGGGGAATAGAAAATCTTGCTAATAAAGAAGCTTAGGGACAAGAGAATCCTAGATTCTTGCTAATGATAAAGAAGCAGCTTGCTTTACTCAGAAAAAGGCCCAGAGTCCTTTTTCTTCCCATCTTCATTCACCACATTAACTCTTAATGAGTTTGCTGATGAGTTGTCTTATTTTAGCAGAACTAAAAGTAATAGAAGAATTTATTTTCTCACAGTAGATGTCCAGTCAGTCAAGACATAGCAAAGATAACATGAAACATGAAATTTTCACTATGTAATTTTTACAATCAACACGATCTGTACACTGTAACATAATAGTACCTGCAACTCCCACTTCCCACATCCACTCAGGTGGTCCAATCATTACTGAAGCTGAGAATCCTCAGGGGAGGTACAGTAATTTTTTTTGGGTGTATCTTCAGCGATGACCGTGACAGAGACTGGATCTGTGACTAGAACCCGTAAATTATGGTACTGTATAACAGTGGCAATGCAATATGCAGTTGGCATGTGATAATAATTTTATATTAAATGGCAGTCTTCAGCCAATGCTTTGTCCTTTGGTCCATGATACCACTGTTTCAGAACTTGCTACAGCACCTCTTTTTCTCTGCTACAGGAATCTAAGACCTGTGATTGCGTATGTTTCAGGTTTTTGTTTTGATGCACTTTTTTTTCCATTTGGTTAGATTATTAATACTAATGACATATGAGGAACAACATTTGTTGATTTCTGTGTTAACAGTGTTATAGTTTACAAGGGAGCCTGTAGTTCCTCATGCAAAGTGCAGCACAACAAAATCATTGCAAATTAATATGCAATGTAAATATTAAGGACTATAAGAGACTGTTCTTTTATTTTAATAATGAGTAGTAGAATCCTTCTACACTTCCACAAAAGTGTTTAATTCTTCTTACCCTTTATAAGATGAGGAGAAGTTACAAGAGCTGTTAGTACTTTGCAGGCAAATTTAGTTTGCTACCACACTCTGTCCAGTTAATAGGGCTATAGAAATTCACATAGCAACATTTTACTGTCCTTTAAAGCTGAATTTGTAAAAGTGTAATTCTGCATTAATAAAATTAAAAAAGGGAATGCTTTTGTGTTATATTGAAAACAGAGATTAATTTAAAACATTGGGAAAGATTATGTCTTTAAAGCATCTAAACAGGTGGCTAAAAGAACCTAAATAATGTCAGAAGTGTCAGTCATTGTGCATGTGCTCACAGCCAGGCAATGTGCCAAGGGGAAACTAAGTGATGGGTCAAAGAATCACATTCCCCACATGGAATATTGCCTGTTGGCAGTGAGAGCCTACTTGGGCTAGTGCTTGAAGAGCTGCAGGAGAACAGCTGGAGAGATTTGTGGACTGGAGTTCTCCCTCCTAGGCACACACACTTCCCCTTCAGTTTTCTGTCCCTGATTAGTCACTGTGTGTAGGCAGCATATCTGTCACTGCTCTGGATGCTTCTGAATGATCCTGGGATACTGGCATCTCCTGAAGCAACCCACCTGTGGTGCAGCATTAAAGTGTCACGTCACTGACCGAAAGAACTAAAGATACTATTTCTGTGTCTGAGGGAAGGAACAACTAGAAGTCATTAGCAGACTCATGCCCATAACCATGTTCGCACATCTTCTAACTTAAGAAATCTGATGTGTGCTTTGGCATCTTGTTAACATAACATTTTAAAATAAAATAGAAATATCAGGAAAATTCTATTTTCATCTATCCGTAATCTTCCAAGGGGTTGAGTTGCTAATGCTCAGGAGCAGTACTGCCTGGATCTAGACTGATGTTCCTGCACAGTTACAGTCCTACACTACACAGGATACATACATTTCTCACACTACCTTGTAGAAAGCACATGCGTGGAGTAGCCACAAAGCCCATCTCTAGGTATCTGCCTTTAATTTTTTTTGTATTTTCCATGTTTCTCTTAACTGCGTTTTTATACACTTTTGGATACCTGCTTAGCCTGTTTATTTCTTCACTGTTTTTGTTTTATTGTATTCTGGTTTTTATCTACCCTTTTCTTACTTGCATTCAACACTTTTTATCTGGAACTGCTTTTCTTCTCTTATTTGTTTACCAAGTATCTCCTCTTTCCAGTAAATCCCTCTCTCTCTTAATTTTCTGAACTCAACAGAAACATGTGGACAATATCTCTTGCTCACTGTAAAAAGGCGTATGAGATTGGTTTATATGAAGCAAAAGTACTGACTATGCTTCCAGACAGTGGCCACCAAATAGATAGGAAAAGAGAACCATAGGTTAGGTCCACCTGGTAAATGCTGGGTTGAGATTGTAAACCGGAGAAGCAAGGGGCTCGAATGACCAGCAGAGGGAGAGATTTCCACAGTCAATCCCCCTCTATTAGGGATGCCCTGGCTCTAGCCCTCAAGTATCAAAGTGCCAGCAGAGGCACAAGCACAAGGCTTCTGAGGAGATGTGTAAAAAAAAGAGATGTCTAAAGTAAAATGTGTAAACTACCTAAACAGAAAGCACTTTCTTTCAATGACTGCAATTCTTATTTAACTAGTGAAAAGTTTGTGGAAGTTGGGAGGTAAGAATACAGAAATAATGGCTAACTGATGAGAAGTGTAAGACATTACTGAGGAAATAATTTTAATTAATGGTGGTGATATTTATCTTCACAATTGCTACAAGTCAAGCACTGATGAAGTGAGATTAAGTCTTTAATAGGGAAATTATTTAATTATTGGAACATGTAATTTTTCATATCAGTTCATTAGAGTGTAAACTGAAATGATACATCTTACTGAATTACCTACTTGTTAACAAAAATTTCACCACTAACTATGGAAATGATGTGAACAAATGATAACTCATAAAAGCCAACCTATGTAATGATTAATTAATTCACTGGTAGTCCCTGGAACATTATGAATATCATTTCAATTAGTATGTTCTGAGCAAGTAACAAGGTAAAAATCTCTAGATGTTTTTGCAGAATGTTTGTTCTTATTGGTTCTAAAGATTTTCCTGAACCACATTTCTGGGAATTAATAGGAAAGGCAGGTTGACTTATCCATGAGCCATTAGCATTTTGTAAGTAGTCATTGATCTCTAGGTGTTGTGAGCTCTATGAAATGTGTGGACTGTGCTGCAGTATTTAAGCTATTGGTTTCTCTCAGTTTTTACTGGAGACAAAGAAGGGTGAATAGAGATGAGATACAGACAAAGTGGAATGTCCTCAATTACAGCCCAGCAACCAAACTGACCCAAAGCAGCTTGCGATTATGTTTGGTCTCCTCCCTTCCTGTGGTGGTTTGGATGGATTCATCCTTTTGGCTGGCACCTTGCAGCCAAACACAGCCTGCTCTACCACCCTCCCCCGCCTTGCCCAGGCAATAAGGGAGAGAATTGGAAGGAAAAGGGCAAGGAAACTCACAGTTTGAGATAAAAGCTCATTAAAATAAAATTATAATTATAATAACAGTGATAATAGAATGTACAAATGAGTGATGCACAGTGCAATTGCTCACCACCCACCGACCGATGCCCAGCCTGTGCCAGCGAGTGGCCCTGGCGCAGAGACAGTCCTGAAACCCAAATCCTGGAAGAGTGAGCCCGAGCTGTCCCCAAGAAAATACCCCTGATTTCCGGCCAGCCCTGGTTAACATACTGACATGATGTGACAGGATATGGAATATTTCACTGGCACATCCAAATGCCAGTTTGGGGTTTTGCTGTTCACTGCGCTTCTCCCTCCCGCTCCTAATGCAGCTGTGAACCAGCCAAACACGGTGGCCTTGAGCTCCAGCAGCAACTAACAACATTTGTACTTTATCAACATTCCTTTCATAAAGAGTCTTACACTGAAATGAAAACACAGCTATTCTAACTACTGAGAAGAAAATTAACTCTATCCTAGCCAAACCAGGATACATATTTTACTGAAATTAATTTTCATTTCTATTAAATGTAGAGCTGCTGGGCAACAGCTCTCTTGTGCCTTTAGATTGGGAACAAATTAATGGGGTTGGTTATTATAAGCGAAAGAATAATTAGTCAGACTAATTGTGGGGACGTAAGTGTCAGGATTCAACAAAACATCAATATTAGAAACAATACCATTCAATGTGCCTTGTTAATTATTCAGATAACATTTTAATTTATGAACTGGCAATGTTCTAGGATGCCATTTTAGATCAAAGCACAAGATAGAAGGAAATTTTAGAACAGTAGGTAGTTTTTACAAAGCGTACTGTAACAAAATTTATTAACAATAGGCAATACTAAATCACAACCTAAAACACACCCAGTGGAGTTCTGGGTGAGTAATGCAACTTGTAATACATACGGTTTGGTTGAAACTTGGTTGAAGTATGGAGACTTACTCTTGTTCTTTAACCTTGATCTTTTACCTCGACTGTTGTCATTGGGATGGATCATGAAAGGATATTTTTATTTGTTGAGGAGTTACTGTTTTGATAGCATTTTCTCAATATATCAAAACTGTATTATAAGCTGGACACATAAATTACTGAGTTAATACATATAATACTTCTAGAATTCAATACAAAGAAGATGGACCCCAGAGCAAATCCATCTGAAAATTCTCAACATTGCTTAATTATTTACTATATATTAGTTCAGCACCTGCCACAACAAAACTCAGCATGGCTTTGGTCGTTAGGAGCTACTTTAAGGATATCTAGTAATAACATTCAAAGGAAGAACACACAAACATCTTACTCAGCATAATTAATTGCAAAATATTATAGTAATATCACAGTAGCCACAGCTGAGGGAGGTTGATCTATTGTGCTCAATAGAGTATTGAGACAGAATGCTTCTCCTAAAAATCCCATCTCAAGCTGGGAACCATCAATGAGCAAAATCCTACAGATATTGTCATCTAATGAAACAAAAGCATTAAATCAAGTGATGGACACCTGTGACTCTTAACAGTCTGTTGCAATCTGAAAATAAGGCTAGGAATTAGCAGTTTGATGACATCAGAAAAAATTGTATTCTTCTCAGAAAAGGAGGTGATACTAGGTAATCGTTGAATCTTAATTTATTTTCTTGAGTAGAATAGATGTCATGCAGGTCTTAACAGAAAGTAAAAAATTCAAAAGATAAAGGAGATTGAGCTCCAGAGAGCCTTCCTTGCTCTGACATTCACTGTTCTAGACATCCACCTAAACTGTCTTTGGTGCATTCATTGTTACTGCTTCTGTAGTCACCATTTTATATTTTATATAATTCGCTCTCAGCTCACTACCAGTAGTATTTACCTTGAAAAGAACTTGTAGCAGCTAAAAAAGATGAAGATGGATATTATTCCTTGTTTCATATGTTGACTTGCATTTCAATTTACAAACCTGATTTATTGCCCAGTAGCAACATGTTTGCCAAAGTACAGTAATTGTGTAGTTTCTAAAAGTTCTGAGGGAACAATGTTTAAGAAAGTGAGGTCCAGTATTTGAGAGAAATAATGAATGTAAGAATATATGCTTAATAAACATTTGCACACACAGATATGTTAAATTAAAATCTTACATTCCAATGCATTGATGTGATAAGGATTGACACTCAGATTTCTCCTTTTCACAGCTGGTTCAGGAAGTAATTTGTCCCCTCTCCTAGATCAGGCAGGATCTTTTACTCAGTATACTCTCCAGGTCATACTGGGGTGCATTTCTACAGGCTATTGAAGATTATGACTTGCTATAAACTGTAGAGGTATCACAAACCTGCCCTGAGAATCCAGAGCTGTTCACTCAAAGCAGTGTTGAGTTATGAACCAGTGTTTACCAGGCTAAATTTAGGTTTTGCTGACTGTCAAAGGTTCCCAAGACAGCTTCTTTAAAGTTACCATGATAATTGCTAGTGCTAGTGCTGAATGGTGCTGCTATGAGAAGACATGTATACTTGGGGGTTTCTGAAGTATCTGTGCAGTAGGCTTTTACTATGAAATGGGTTTTCCATTTCTGTTATTGTAATTTGTTTAAAAGTTACATTTATTTATCAAGTGTCTTGATAGGAGATAACTGAACTTTAGGTGAGGCCTTGTGTTTCTGACTGAGTTTTGTCAGAATTTACCCTGTGTTATGGCAAGTGCTTTCAGGTGTTATACTTAAGAAATGTAAGAATCTTTAAGAATAACCTTTCTTTTGACACCTCTTGGTATCTAGTGTGTCTCTATTTTACATACAAACTGTAATGTGTGTCAGTAATACATAGTCTGAGTGGGGATTTACTGACTCTGCCAGGTTTCAGATTTGAGTGGGCTATGATTGCCCTCTCCAGCATGTCTTCCACAGCTTTAGTATTTATGTCACACTAAACAAGCAGAATAAATAAATATGTAATTCTTTGATTATTAGCTGTCCAAGGCAGTCCAGAAGTCACAGATTTTTCCCTGTATAGAAAAATAACATGGTGGGTCATCAAATGTACAATGAACCTCTTTCATTCCAGAATATTAGTGGGGGAAAAAACCCAAAACAGATCCTTGAAAAGATGGATTCCACTTTTCTTCAACCAAACTAAACCAAATGAAATCCAGGAAAAATGATATTTTTTATGGGTTAACCTGGGGCACTTTATAGCTCAAAACAGGCAGCACCACAACCATAGTTGTTTTTTATGGATTAGATGCTGGCCATCCTTTTGTCATTATAAAGGTATGCAGGATTACACTGAGCCATAGGATGTGAAATAGAGCCTCTTCTCAAACGTCTAGATTTGATACTGTAATTACAGATTTCTTCTGGGTTGCTTTTATTGCAAAAATAGTTCAGACTTTCAGTGAGATAGATACACTAATTCTCTTTCTCATTCTGCAACCTAGTGACAGGCCCTTACTTCTTCAAGGAAATAAAGCTACATTGAACTTCATCTTTGGCTGCTCCTCTCCCATTAGTTGAAGCTAGCTGCAAGAAATGAAGAAAGAGACAGCCAAGAATGGGATCAGAGAATGGAGGAAGAATAGGAAAAATAGTACTGCAGCTTGGAATGAAGAGACACAAATGACACACCTATCTAGCAGTCCACTCAGGAAGGCTTCCAGAACTTGCCAGCTGTCTTATGAATTTGAGTGTGTAGCTAAATGTTAATACTAATGCTAATTAATGCTAATTTAGCATTAATGTTCTTAAAAGCTTATGGTGGCCTTTAACCTCTTATTTGGAGAATCTGAATCCCAGGGTGCCACCTATCAAAAACTAGATAGCTAAATCAATTTGATAATTTCTTTCATATAATTTAAACTTCTGATCTGATACCATCTTTACATTAAGGATGAGTGCACTGCTTATTGCTCTTTTGGAACCTGACTTGGGTTCATTATGCTGAGCCCTAATCCTTCTTGCATTCAAATAAAATTGTATCAGTAATCAAAACAGAAGGACTGTAAAGTAGAAGCAGCGCATATGGTAATAAATCGCATGAAAAGAACACAGTCTGTAGCATAAATCTACCATCTGCTTTAAGATTTACAGACTCCCTTTTTACTTACTAGATGACAAACAGATAGATTACCCACCCTATTAGCCCACGCTGAAAGGGTTTTTTCCACTGTCTAGTAATAAAATTAGCTGGGCTGAAATTTGCCTTGTACCTAGGCCTGCCTGTCTGAACCTCCTCAGTGTATGGAGGAAGTCTAAGGTGTTAGTTCTCAAAAACAATCTCCCCTCTTCCAAACAGCGGTGTTACTCAGCTCTCATTGTAACAGTGGCTTCTCAAAGAAGGATGAAAAGGAGGGGCAAAAGTTTCTATTAATAAGGGAAATCAGCTGTAAACTCACATTTACAATTTAGAAAGGCAACAGAATGAGAGTACAGCTCTGTCTTCTTTAGCTAATACTTTACCTTGCCATGGATATTTTGTGCAGCTAGGATATCATAGAATCTGATTGGAAAAGACCTCTGAGATCATTGAGTTCAACCATACCTGTCCACTACTAAACCATATTTCTGAGCACCCCATCTACCCTTCTTTTAAATATCTCCAGGGTTGGTGACTCAACCACCTCCCTAGGCAGCCCATTCCAGTGCCTGAGAACCCTTTCAATGAAGAAGTACTTCCTGACATCCAATCTGCACCTCCCCTGGTGCAAACTGAGGCCATTGCCTCTTGTTCTGTCACTAGTTACCTGGGAGAAAAGACGTTTAAACACGTGTCTCCCTACAACCTCCTTTCAGGTAGCTGTAGACAGCAATTAGGTCTCCCCTCAGTGCACTGTGGGGCCCTTTTGTCCCAGGTGTTATCCAGCAACCTTAGTTGCTTCTACATGTAAGTAGGATTTACCTCTGTGCAAAAAGAATGCAATTCACTGCTTTGTACTTGCCAAAGCTTCAGCTGAAGTCCTTACTTTTGAGCTGGAGTTTCATGCAGCAGAGCAAGACTGTAAGGAAGCTATTTTCCACCTCTTCAGAATGGCAGTGATTTGCTTGCCTTTCACCAAAGCCCACTCCATGCCCATGCATTTGCTGCCAGGACTACTGGAAGTATGTTGAAGAATCTCAGTTTCTGTAGAAGGAATCTGAATCAGTATCTCCAAAGCTTAACTCTTCTGTTTCTACCCTTTGCTAACTGTAGTCAATTAACTGGAGGACAGGAGTCCACAGTAATGAGCAAGTACAACAGTGTAACATCTACACTTCCTCCGGTTCTGGAACTGGCAGTTGTGCTCTTAGTGAGGCATAACACTTTCAAGCCCTAATGCTTTGTCATCTCCCTGGAATGTTCTTTCAGATTAATTTTTCACCTCTGAATATAAAATAATTGACAGTATTGGTATTCCAAATATCTGTAATTGACTCCAAAGTTAAGACCTCAGACATAAATGAGGCACTTCAACTCTTTTCTCTGAACTTTTGTTCCACGTCACTGATCTGCATTCTCATTTGGATCACACATAGGTTTCAAGCACAGAGCCACAGCTGCAGACAGAGGCAGTAGAATCTGAAAAGCCCTATCTGCAAAACTGCTAAGTGCACAAAGTTTAAGCAAGTCCTGATAGAAGTCTTTGAAATGCAGAAAACATAGGGAAATTTGTTCACCTTCAATAAGAAAACAAAAAATCAAAACAAAAGGGAAAAGAGAAAGAGAGAAGGTTTAGGTAATAGATAAAATTTTAAGACATTAAAAATGTACTGATAGACCATCAATCTGTTTGATTGAGATGGATTTCTATAACATTGTATGCTTATTTTTCTTAGAGTGTTTTCTTGTTGGTTGAGAAGTCCTGTACACTTCCAAACTGGAAGCATTTTAAGTAAGACAGTATTTTATTTGTTCTGCCTCCTTGAAGGTTTCTGCTAGAAAGCTCGTTTGTTCTACTTTTTCCTTGTTTGAGAGTTCTAAGGCTCATATGAAACTAGGAGACACTCCAGAAGGTGGATGGGAATAAAAAATTTCCATTCTGAGTACAGCCTTTAAACTCTAAGATACTTTTTTTTTTTTTTTTTTTTTTTTTAAATGCAGCTTTAGCAGCAATACCTCAAATGTTTTTAACTTTTACATTAACAGCAAGGACATATAAAGACATACTTAAGTCGGTATCTTCTCTATACTTCTTTAGTATCAGACATTTTCTTTTGATCAGAATTTCTTTGAGAATTCAGATTAGACAGATTTTTCTGTCTTCTGCAAATTTTGAGCAAATTCTGGAGAACTTTTGCTGGATCAGAGACTAACTGGCTCTGGAACTCTCAACAAGTGTGAATAAGAATGTTGGAAAAAACTCTTGATACTGTTTACCATGTAGCTATAATTATTGTTGCACAGACATGGTGGAGAATTGCTCATACAAAGGTTGAATTATTTTTTTTTTATTGCAGAGAAAAACAATGAGCAAATAAATTTTTCTTCCAGTGTGATGACTATCTGATGCATCCCCTGTCTTAATGATTGTTATTCTGTTACAGGAAGTAGACGTAGCAATTACACTTCATGTACACAGACACTTGCATCCCTGTCTAGATTATACCAATGCATAACCAAGCAAAGTACCTCTAAGGGGCAAAAGAACCTCACTATTATCATCAACTGTCTTTTTGAAACCTATTAGTAAATTGAACAGTGCAAGGGAAGACTCCTGGGCACTGAAATTCAATTGTACATGCTGTGAAATTTTTAGTGGGGTTCCTAGTATATTTTTGGCCCACATAAGCTTGCTCTGTTCCAAACAATTTCCAAGCCCAGTTTGTGATATGCTATGGATCAATTCCACTAGGCAGTTTGTATGTGCCCATGCTGCTTTAAAGGATAAGATAATTTAGTAGTGTGGCAGTGAACTGTTCTCTCCTAGTTGGTGTCAACAACTAGTATGTAGGCACACTTAATTAGAATTAGGGTATATCAAGTGACACAAGGGAGACTACATCATTTTGTTCATTGGCCTAATGAAGGCCTAGGACCAATCTCACTTTGTAAGATTCACTTATTCATCCTTTCAGAGTAGCCATCCAGATAAACTTTGATATCTGGCTCTGACATCTGTCTGAGCATCCTAAGACCAGCTGAGGCACAAACCTGCTTACCTCCTTCCCTCAAATCTCAACCAGCAATGATGATGCTCACTGTAATAAAATCTTTGCATACTAATGCAAAGAAAGTGTTGCCAGCTCTCAGTCACAGGATTTACTAGTGTGAAAGCATTGATCCTGCTTCTAAAAATGCATCTGTGAATGCATTTTCTCACTCAAACTAGGCAATAAACAAGCTGAAAGTGCAAATGCACACTAGAAATCACAGACAATGTACATTATTGCAGGAAACTTCGTTAGGTGTTATGAGATATGACAGAAATCCCAAAGACATAAACCAGGCAGAGTACAAGCTGTGTTTCTGAATATCACTCTAAAACAAGTGCTTGTTCTGTGTGTACCTATCCAGTTTAGGCCAACTATTACAGATGCTAAAAGTGCAGACTACTCTGACTTAAGGTATTCTGAGAAGATAATTTAATCTTACTTGAAAACAATTGCTAATACAGTGATATAGATGAATGAAAGTAATTAGCTGTATTCTGAAGGACAATTTCCTACTTGTTTAAATATAAAAATATCAAAGAAACTCTTGAACGCATAGAAGGCAAGAGATTGAATTGTTAATCATACCTGTCTAAGTTGAATAAGTTCTGCAGAAGTGTGAGATAAATAGTCTTTTATTTCATGTCCTCAGTAGTGATAGAAATGCAATTCCCTCTTTAAGACCTATTGAAATCTATTTTGCCTCAAATCATAAATGGCACTGAAGCACTGACTGAAGTGTTGAGTTTCATATCATAATTGCTAATTGCTAAGGCATCCTTTATCCATTACCCTGATGTCTTCCTACATTCTGGAGCCATCTCATTCTTCTTCCTGGATAACACAGTATTCTGCTTGTCATATACTACATCTATGGTGATGAAAGAATCAAAGAGCTAAATAACGGAGGTACAGAATCAAGAGTGGCTGAAAATTTATTGCCACAAATGTGGGAAGACCTGGAAATATTTCTGAACAGTATTTTTTAATCTTATCTGGAAACCAGTTTTGAAGACTTCAGTAATTTCAAGGATTATCCATTTGAAGATTTCAATTTCAAAGTTCTCTTTCCTTCCCTCTAAGGTCAGTAATATAAGGTGTCAATAAATCTTGAATGGGGATTGCATATTAGTGTAGTGTCTGTCCATTGACAATATCTGTGCTAGCTTTTAGACTGGTTAGTGTGCATATTTTCTTTATGCACTTTGTAACTTAAGTCACGCTAAAATTGCACAGGGTTGAGATATTAAAACCAGCTGTGTAATACAATTAATTTCTTGTGGTTTTGATAGAAGGGAAGGCAAAAATGCCACGATTCTTCTGACTGCAAGTCATTTACTCCACAAATTATAATGAACACCTCAGAAAAGAGCACAGCCGGTTTTGTTAAACAACTAACCTTGTTTTTTCCACAGCTGCTCTTCCAATTTTTTCTCAGTTGTATCTTTCCATCATTGCCAGGCTAGTGTACCCTGAATAGAAGCTATGAGCAAAAGCAGTTGGAGTCAAAGATAGGAAAGACTTTTGAGATCTGGAGCGTAACAGGATCTCTGTTGCTCCTTCTCATGTGAAGTGTGCTGTGTAGCTCTGGACTGATGTGCAGGAAGCTGACCGATCACCACAGGTTCATAGCATTAGTGAGAAATGTGAGAATCCCCAGACAAAGAACTTTCAATCTGAATTTACAGAAAAGACAGTGGATGAGGAAAGGGAATGCAGTATGTAGCCACAAATGCTAATTTCTATATATAGCTGTATGGATTATGAATTACAAGAAGGCTAACAAGTTTGTCTCACTGCCCCTTTTCACTGGACTTTTGACAGCTGATCTTGGTCATTATGTGTTTTTTGTTACTGACATCCATGCGAGTCAGTCTGTATATATGGTCTATGAAGTCAAATAAAAACAAAAGCAAACATCCTTCCTTGCTTTTTAAAAGAGGAAACACTAGCTTAGCAGAATCTTAATAATTGTATACTCCACTGTCATACAGAGCAGCAACAAGAGCAAGCCTTTAACAACAGTAGTATTTTAATGACTGTCTTGGAGTTGAGCTGTGACTTTATATATGTATTCTGGTGGTTTTGATTTTTTAAATTTCTGATTTCCACATTGGACCTTTCAGACAGTTAAATCAAGACACTACTTTACAGCCACAAAAGAAGCTAAGCAATAGAGATACAGGCAAACATTTTTATGAGGGCAATCTTTGGAATATTAATAAACCAGATTTTGTATTACAGCCTTCACTTGGAACTATCTGTCTCATCTAACAAGTGCTCTGAAGTTCAGATTTGCTAATGAAGTCACAGGTGAAAAAGAAATTCCTTCTCACCACTTTCCTTATAGTTCCAGTGTGTTGGCATTGAAGTGCCCTTTTTGCTATTCCATTTAAGAGATTATTTGTGAGGATCAGAGGTCATGTTTTCCAAATGTTCCATCCATGTTGCTAATTTCTAACAAAGGAACTATGAAGAACATAGAAAAGAATTGTAGAATGAAACAAATAATTTGAAGAATTATCTGTAGGTGATGTAACTGACTAAAATAGAACCATCCAAAATGAAAAATGGCATGAGAAAGAGAAACTATCAACAATTTGTCAGTTGAATTTTAAATACACTGTTATTTCAGACATCACGAAGATTTCTTAATCAGGGAAATGTCTATAAAACTATTATAATTATTTTTGTATCAAATCTGTTTATTTTACTCCCCCCCCTCCCCCATCACCCCCCCATCTTTATGTGCAGCTGCTGGAATCATAAAAACAAAGTTTATTCTTTTCTTCTAGTATTCAGTAAAGATGTAGTTCTGCATAGGTCATATTTGACTGATAAGGAGTTACGTCCTTCTTTTTCGTCTGTAGCTGAGCAACTCTGTTGCACGAATAGATACAGGAGAGACTTAGTAGCCTTTTCTTTGTATCAGATTTTCTTATACTTCAGTGAACACAACCCTGTACAATGAGGACAGAATTTAGATCTCAGACTAATAAATTGGTGGATTTTACAGATCATATACTGAAGGAGCTATTTTCTTTTATCAGTATTGAAACAATATGCAATGGTAAAAGACTCCAGTTTGTGGTCCATTAGAGTAGTTTTCTCCCAGCATCTTTACCTGCAAATCTGTCCTGAAAGAAGACTTAGCTTTTGAAGTTTTCCGTTGTGTTGCTACCACACTCCACCAGACCCTTGCATGGAGCCTATCTAAGTCATTGAGGGTTGATTCTAGATCCAAAAGTGGTGCCAGTGCTGGGTAGAGGGTGCACTAGACTGCATGGAGAAACTTTCTTTAATCCCCATATGTGTAAAATGGGGAAAAAAAAATCTAAACTGAATTTGAGGACTAATAAACAAAGTGCATATAGGTCATCTAAACTAAGGAACATGTGTAATGGGAACAGAAGACACAATAGAACATAATCATCCTGCTTCTACACAGAACTCCTAATATAGATATATATAAAGTTGATTTTAAAATAATCTTTTTTTTTTTTTTTTTTTTTTAACTTTTAAAAGTTGTAACATGCTTTAAGCTCACAGGTTGCTATTTTAGCAATCCTGTGCTTAAGCCACACTTCATTAATAGCCATAAAAAAATACTCAAATTAAGAGCTGAAATTTTTCCCAGCTGAGTTGGGGTCAGGCTACAGCCATACTGAGCTATCTGCCTGAAAAAAACTGTTGAAGAGGGTTCTTGTGAGGATCTTTATTGATTATTGGAAATAATGGTGAGTATTTACAACACTTATGTTTTTGGCAAGATGTACAAGCAAAATAAAAATTGCTGAATTTGTCTTTTCCACTAAAATGACTATGAAATTATATGAGAGGTTTGTCATGTCATCTATTCAAGTTTCCACTATTTACAAGTAGTTTTGAGGGATTTTCCTCTTTTTGATGCATCAACCTGTTCTATTCAATAAAATTTTATTAGAATAGATTCTGATAGAATTTCCTCTGTTACTGAACTGGTCATTCTATCTTTGCACACTTCTCTTCTTACAAGAAGATGCAAAAGGTGCCCAAGAGAGATAGCCAGCATCCAAAGTTCTGCAGTTGAGAATATCTCTTAATTCCATGAACTTTTAGAAGTTAGAAGATTTTCCACATGTGGGAGAGCATTTAGCAATAGATTTGCCTGGCTGGATGTATCAGGGGACATGATATACCAGAGGCTGTCTCCTAAAAATTGTAACCTCTATAATTTGCCTATAAAAACATTGACCTTTCTTGCCAACTCACTTGTACTGCATTGGATAGTCTTGTCTATATGCTTGCATGTGAATTTCAATTTGTTCTTTGTGCCTATCCCTTCAAACCATTGTGTCACGATCCCTTAGCTCAAACTACAACAGCCGTGATTCTTCTGGTTACAAAAGTCCCCCATTTTGTCCTTGTGTATTGAAAAGGAGGCAGCTTTTATGAACTCAAATCCTTTTAGGTTGCCCCCATATGTAAATTGTTGCAGCAGGTAAACCAAAGTAACTTACATAGAACAGTTCAAAGGCCTAATAAAAATATGCTTGATCTATTTTAATTATTCTTTAACTGAATTAACTTGAGTCAGTATGTTATCTGTGCAAAACAGATATAAGCAAGAGTTAAACTAATTTAAATGTCTCTGCCATAAGGGTCTTATAGTTTAGTGAGCAGTAGGGGAAAATCTGAAAATGCTCATCTTCAGAGGCTCAGAAATAGGAGGCCAGTAAATATTATTTTTACTTTGGCTTTAAAAATGCAATCTTATTTGTGCCACTTGGCAATAGTACATAGTAGTAGAGTATTTCATCCAATGACAGATGTTGTCCTTGTTATTTTGAAATCTGGTACCTAAAGATTACATGGTTATGTTTAAAGTTCATAGTTAAAATTAAAATTTCCCTGGCTGATATCATAGACTCCACTCTGATAAACTGTATCAATTGCAGCTTGTATTGACACTTGTATTTTGAATGTGTTAGGTAGTCAAGATAAACTCTTATCTCAGTAAGTTGATTTGTCCAGAGTTCCTTTTGACAAAATCTAATGTATTTATAATCTAATTATAATTATAATTGCCTTTAAAAAGTGACAGATTTAAGAAGTGTTAGCCAGCATCCTAATAAAGAAGCATAAGCACTGACGTGCCTTGAAGTGGTCATTTCATGGTTGCTTTAATCTGACCTAAATGTCCTTTTGTCTATCTGCAGCTACTTGTTCCTAGTCCCTTTCTTGTGCAGATCTTAGTGTTGAGGTGAGTGACCTGAGCCTGGGAGCTGATCCAGCTGGAAACAGCAAAACAAACAAATAGCTTACAAGATTAATTTTTGGCTGGATCCGTTTCCTGTTCTGATTCATCAAGTGACCGAACAAACGTTCATGTGTGCTGTGAATGTGCTGATGAGGGTTGTGTGGAGGATGTAAATCCCCTCCTTCAGTAGCAACCTGCATTCATGTTGGGATTAAAGTAATACGAAACCATGTTCTAAATTTAGCCAGCAATGATGGATAGCTGGTTCCACTGACAATTTTTTAGAAGTTATTCTAGTTACATCTTATAATACTTTTAAGATTGTTTAGTAGATCTAAAATGATAATGTCTTAATGTCTTAAGCAAATCCATCTGCATTATATCCAGTCATAGCAAAGTTTTCACAGAATGGTAACAACTGTGTTGCAGTTGCTGAGCAAGAAAGATACTCCGGAAAGAAATCTACGGTATGAGAATAAACAGTAAGAAAGACTGAAAATGCTGTACATGGCCACACATAATAATTTTTAAAGACTTTGTTTGTTATAGACTGTGGTGGGTTGACCCTGGCTAG